>NC_035445.2:104839250-104934036 GCF_002127325.2 Helianthus annuus
TAAGACTTGTGACTCACAGGCAAAAGTCACAATCCCTAAACTTGGATGACATCATTTCTCCTACGCAGCTTGACGACATAGCATACCTTGCCAGATCCCTTAATTTCCTGAAATACATGCAGTTTGAAAAATCAACAAAAAGTTGAGCGAGTTCATGTAAAAGTGAGTATGAGTAAACCTTTAAAGTATGTATAAAAGTCCCTGGTATGTAGCAACAAGGAAAAAGAGATTACCAATGGGTTGCAAAACCACTGGTATGTGTGAGAAAGTGCAGGGAAACTCAAACCTAGCAAATTTGTACCGGGCTTCGGCTATAAGACACAGTCACCTCTATGGGCCTCCCCGGCCTCACGGGTGTGGGCTCGCTACACCCAAATAGATCTATCACTCTTGTGTCCCTCGGTCCTAACAAAGAGGATTAATGGCCTCGAGTGTTGTACCCACCCCTCACATGATCTAGTAGTATAAGCCCTCCCTACGCTAACCATACCATGTAATAAAAGTTTGTAATAGTTGTCGCATGTATTTCACCCATGAAGTATAAAACTGAAAACAGTAAAGAGAAAAGCGGGACATGAACTCACAGAAGTGCGTCTCGTGAAATAGTCGATCCCAACTCAACATGCTGCGTGACGACCTACACGTACTAATTTCTATTAGACGGACGGCCGTGCCTTGGCTTAAGGTTTAACGTTTTTGGGAAATAGTTAGAAAACTATTTCGTATTTACACTTCTTAATTATTTCATAAGTATATTCCTTCCCAAGGATGGGGGTAATAATACATGTGTGTTTTATAATTCCGAAAATATATTTTTAAGTCTTACTTGAAAAATATATTTTTAATCACTTTGTCTAAAATGTCTTAATTTCCAAAATATATATATTTTTCCAAAAAATATTATATTTTATTCCGTAAGTTTTTCCAAAATAATATCCACCAAAAATATATTAATAAGAGTATTTTCCCGAAATATACATAAATTACATTGTTAAAGTTCGCGTTGTATTACGATACTTATATAACTTAAATATTTGTTTTGTGAGAGCGTTGGTATTATTTTGGAGTCGTAATTTCACGGTGTTTTCATGTTATATTATTTTTACCCTAAAAATAATATATATCTATTTCACAAAATAATCACATAATCACACAAGCGTCTTCTTATAAAATATATATTCTAAATATATATTTAACAAGTTTTATTTACGAAAATCCACCTCCGATACTTGGTAATTTTTGTAATAAAAATCATGGCGAAGTTTATTTTGAAAACCAAGTTAAAAATATATTTGTAAATATTTGTTAGAAAATATTTCTAAGTGTTATATTTCTAGAAAAATTTCGCCAGAGTTTCCTCTATAAATGGGGTGTCCATGCTTTTAGCATATCATTTTCTTTTCAAAAACCAATCAACAATCATCAATCAACAACATTTGATCACTAATCTTGACAAAATAAGACTAAATCATAAATCTCATGAACTTGAAGGTTTGTAAAAATATGTAGTAAATCACTTAACATGTTTAGTAGGTTTTGTTATCTTTAAAAATAAGATTAGTTTCTTGAAAACTTTATTTTTAAAGAACTTGAAGTTTCACAACTTCTTGTCATAATTTACAAAAATACTTCTTTGTTAAATTTCCTTGTTACACAAGTGTTTACACACTTGTTTATTTACCAAAAATGCTTCTAGTTCAAAAAATATCGGGGTTTTAGTAAAACTAATATTTTTCGCTTGGTTCTTCCGAAAGACCACTTGTAGATCTTTAGATCCACAAGTTTACAACTTCATTTTACAAGAAAACTTATGTTTATTCAAGTTCTTGGCTTATGAATGGATGGATCCATCATCTTTCAATTTTCTAACTTCCACATCCTACTAGTTCATGCTCTTAAACATGAACTAGTATGTCTAGGTGATGATCCATCTTGTTTCTACTAACAAACAACATCAAATAATCACAACTACACAAGATTCACATGATTTACACACATAACTTCTCTTTATCCACCCTTTATTTCTTTAAGTTCAAGATTAATGTAAGTTCTTTAGTGTTTCTTAATTTTTCACCATTAAATCATCTATTAACCACCAAAAACAAGATCAAGATGATGTTTAGAAGCACTTACTACTAGCACAAGGCTAGGGAAGAAACAAGGCGTAAAAGCGGTGGATAAAAGGAAACTAGAGTGGTTCTTGAACTTCTGAGTGCACCGAGCCTACTTGTATGATCCCTTGCACCTTTGAGTATGTGAGAAATAGCTAGAATGGAACTTGATGGTGGAGATATGGGGGTGGTGGTGTTTGGCCGTAGGGAATGAAGGAGGAAGGAGAGCTTTGTTGGTGGTGAATGTTGATGAAAGAGATTGATTAACTCTTGAACATATTTATAAACCAAGTTCACTATTGCCCAACATATAAAGTGCTCCCCATTGTCCAACAATTAGCAATTAAAATATTCAAAAGAAAGCAAGGGGGTGTCCTACCCCATGCAACCGTCGAAGTGGGGGGTATAGGGTTGGGTGGTGATGATATAGTTAGGATTTAGTTAGGATTGAAGTGCTTAGTTAGTGTATCAGTGTGTGTGTGTGTGTGTGTGTGTGTTATAATATAAGGTGTGTTAGGGTGTTCGGGGACCCTAACTAGCTCGGAAAAGTAAAAACAATGTGTTTGGCAATATTTTTATGTTCCGGGTAAAGTCCGGTTGTTCGGTTGGATGTTGATCTGTTAAAGTGTTAAGTAAAGCTATAAAGTGTCTTTTATGTTATTTTTAGTGACACATTAAATTCCCAACACTTTGGAAAGTGTCTGGAATTATTTTGACAAGTTTTTGCACTTACTACCTTTGTTAAAAGCTGAATTTTGGTGTTTAGTGCAGAATTCTGCACTTAAAGTATGTTTTAGGCACTTCCGGTCACTATAACTATCACCTAGTGATGCAGTTTTATGATCCTCGCCTCCCCACACTCCCTACTAGTGTAGTATTCCATTCCTGGCTCATACTGGCCTCAGAAACAATGTCTGTCTAGTGCTGGCAATGTCAGCATGTTTACTGGGTTATCCGCTCACTGTGCTAACTGTACTTTGTGCATTTGGTTTGTCACTATTGTTTGTGTATAATAAATGGAGTGACAATAATAAAGTATGATGCATGAGTATTTATGTATCAGAAAACAGAAAGCAGTTTATTCATAATTGTAATCAAGCACAACAATTAAGCATTAATTAAATATTAATTAATTTGTACGAATACCTGGATTTGTGAGGGTTGTCACATTCTCCCCCCGTTAAGAAAATTTCTTCCCGAAATTTTAGGCTCTGCTTCTAGTTGCAGGGGTCTTAGGAAATAAATGGGGGTACTTTTCTTTCATACGGTCTTCACGTTCCCATGTATATTCTGGACCATGTCTTGCATTCCAACGAACTTTGACGAGTTTGACACTACTCCTGCGTGTTTTGTTCACCTTCCAATCGGTAACCTCAACTGGTTCTTCAACAAAGTGGAGCGTGTCGTCAATATGAATTTCGTTAACAGGAATGACAACAGTCTCTTGAGTCGGACTCTTCTTCAGGTTTGATACATGGAATGTATCATGAACACCATTGATTTCCGCAGGTAAGTCCAACTTGTATGCTACCAAACCAATTCTCTCCAGAATCTTGAATGGACCAATGTAGCGCGTATTCAACTTCCCATGCTTTCCAAAGCGTGCCACACCCTTCCAAGGTGAAACCTTCAACAATACCATGTCTCCCACCTTGAACTCCAGAGGTTTCCTTCTTTGGTCCGCATAACACTTTTGACGATCGCGAGCCGCCTTAATGCGTTCTCGGATCTGTGCGATCTTATCTGTAGATTCCTGGACCACTTCAGGACCAACTAACTATCTATCACATGCGTCAGCCCAACAAATCGGTGATCGACATTTGCGTCCATAAAGAGCTTCGAACGGTGCGGCTTGAATACTTGCGTGATAACTGTTGTTGTATGAAAATTCGACCAATGGTAGGTGAGTGTCCCAACTTCCACCTAGACCCATTACGCAAGCTCGCAGCATATCGTCTAAAGTCTGAATCGTTCGTTCGCTCTGTCCATCTGTTTGTGGGTGAAAAGCTGTACTCAGGTTCAACTGAGATCCGAATGCTTCCTGAAAGGACTGCCAAATCCTTGACACAAACCTTCTGTCTCTATCAGAGATGATTGAGAGAGGCACTCCAAGTCGTGCAATGATCTCTCTCATGTATATCTCAGCAAGTTTGCTCGTGTTATCTTTTTCTCTGATTGGCAAGAAATGCGCAGATTTCGTTAACCGGTCTACTATTACCCAAATTGCCTTTGGGCGTTCTAGGCAGTTTCGTTATGAAATCCATCGAAATCTGTTCCCATTTCCATTTGGGTATTTCAGGTTGCTGCAGTAGACCTGAAGGCTTCTGGTATTTGGCTTTCACCTTGGCGCACGTTAAACACTTACTAACATATACTGCAACATCGCCTTTCATCCTAGGCCACCGGTAGAAATCCTTAAGATCTTGGTACATCTTATCCGCTCCTGGATGAATAGAGTACCGTGACTTGTGAGCTTCATCAAAAATAACCTTTCTTAATCCACCATACAGAGGAACCCAAATCCGTCTCATGAAACATAACGTTCCTTCCCCGTTTGGTACTAACTGCTTCTCCATCCCACGGAGATATTCCTCTTCAATGTTCCTTTCTTTGAGAGTTTCTTTCTGCGCGGCACGAATGCTCAATGAAAGATCTATCTGGATAATCATCTCTAGAGCCCTAACCCTTATGGGCTTAATCCTTTCCTTTCGACTTAGGGCATCGGCGACCACATTCGCCTTCCCTGGATGATACTTGATCTCGCAATCGTAATCGTTCAGCAGTTCGACCCAGCGTCTTTGCTTCATGTTTAGCTCCTTCTGGTCGAATATGTGCTGCAGACTCTTATGATCAGTGAAGATTGTACATTTCATACCATACAAATAATGTCTCCAAATTTTCAACACAAATACCACTGTGCCTAACTCCAAATCATGCGTGGTGTAGTTTTTCTCGTGAACCTTCAATTGGCGAGAAGCGTATGCTATAAATTTCTGCCTTTACATCAGCACACATCCTAACCCTTGACGTGAGGCGTCACAATATACCACGAAATCATCCGTTCCTTCGGGTAGCGATAAGATCGGTGCATTACAAAGCTTGTCCTTTAACAACTGAAACGCTTGCTCCTGTTTGATTCCCCAATCAAACTTCTTGTCCTTCTGTGTGAGGGAAGTCAAAGGTTGAGCGATTTTTGAAAAATCCTCAATGAACCTTCGATAGTAGCCAGCCAATCCTAAGAATTGTCGAATCTCGGTTGGCGTCTTTGGAGTTTCCCAATTCTTTATTGCTTCGATCTTTGTGGGATCCACATGGATTCCATCTCCATTAACCACATGTCCAAGAAATTGGACTTCACGTAACCAGAACTCGCACTTCGAGAACATGGCGTACAACTTCTCCTTTTTAAGTAACTCCAAAATAGCTCTTAAATGTTGTTCGTGCTCATCCTTTGTCTTCGAATAGATCAAGATATCGTCTATGAACACAATCACCAATTTGTCGAGGTACGGCTTACAAACTCTGTTCATTAAATCCATAAAAACAGCTGGCGCGTTTGTCAACCCAAATGGCATCCCCAGAAACTCGTAGTGTCCATAACGAGTCCTAAAAGCAGTCTTGGGAATACTTTCCTCTTGTATTCTCAGCTGATGGGAACCTGATCGCAAATCGATCTTTGAGTAGAAGCTCGAACCTTGCAGTTGATCGAACAGGTCAACAATTCTTGGCAGAGGATATCTATTCTTGATCGTCAACTTGTTCAACTCTTGTAGGATCGTATTCTAACCCGAACGAGTCTATCAGAGGAGTTTTGATCAGATACAGGTGCGGAAAACAAGTACCTGACGTAGAAACAGCTAGATCTTCACTTAAATCACACTTTTGATTGATATAACAGCGTTTACAACCAAATCTCACACCGGCAGCACCTCGGTATGGAAAACAAGAACACGTTTCAAATGATTTCGCTCAAGACCCTATTTATAGTGTTGGTGGTTTCGCTCATATATACACGTACATATAAGCGGAACCTCTCATGTCCATATAAGCGGAACCTCTCATGTCCATATAAGCGGAACCTCTCATGTCCATATAAGCGGAACCTCCTTCTAAGTTTCCCCAATACGGACATCGTACATATAAGCGAAACCATCCACTAGGTTTCCCACATACGGACATGTGGTTTCCCACATATGAACATGTGGTTTCCCACATATGGACATGCCGGGAAATCTCGTACAATGTGCCCTAATCTAACATTCTAAGACTAAGACTCGATACAAGACGAAGTCGACAGATGTATGCACTAACAGACTCCCCCTCAGATGTTGACGAGTCTTAAGTGTCGAGTCTTCGCATCTTCAGTCTTGATCTGTCTCTGGGCTCTACTCTCTCAATCTCTTCTTGCAGGTCTTCAGACTCCCCCTTGCAATATGCTGGCATTTCTTCAGTTCATCAGCATCATCAGCTTTAGGATCGTTGTCTGGCTTTCCATCTAACAGCTTCTCAAGATCAATCAGCCTGGCTCTACTTGTTCCAAGATCGTTGCCTGGCTACCTCCAATCAGAGTCCTCATGTATTGGAACCTGGCTCTCATCTAGCTCGGATCTTAGGAACGAATAACCTGGCTTATCTTATCCTGCAAAAACTCTACCTCAAAGTAAAATTTCTCTCACATACGTATTTCAGAATATAAACTTGCAGTAACTCAGACTCTCTTTCAAAAAACAAAATGTTTTTTCAATCTGATGAACCACTTGAAGGTTTGATCAAAAATAATCAGTTTTAAAGACAAACTCCCCCTCAAATTATACTCATCATGTTTAGCACTCAAAATTTTGAAAATCAGCTTTCCAATATCAGTTGTCAAAAATCTTTTTGAGTTTTTGAAACTTTATGCTAAAACACACTGAAAATCTTTTTGGATTTTGAAATAAAGAAACATATAATGCAGTAAAAAAATATTTACAAACAATATTTTTGTGAGTTCGTGTAAGAGGATCATATCAGTTTGTGAGACAAGTCACCAACACCATTAAGCTTCATTTCATTTTATGTTCTAAACAATTCACCTAGATTGTCAGTATATTTGTCCACTTAAATTTTCACACAAAGTTCAATTGATCATAAATACGATGTTAATGTTTTAATGACTTGAACTTATCCGTGTGTCCCACTTCTTGAATATAATCCCGTATCCAGATCCCAATATTCAGTCTTACAGGTGAGTATACCACAGATGATATCTGTTCAGGGGTTAGATGCGAGGGCCGTGAGAGCTCAGGTCGATACTTCCGTATACGCAGAGAGATGGCGGCTTCGACTTTTCAGTGTGTCCCCTTTAGAGGATCTTTTTGATTTCAACAGCAGCGACTATCAATTTTATTGTTTCATCAGCATACTGAGGGCGATGCTATGTTTCAAGCATTTTCGGAAAGCATTATCCAGGGACTAGGTCAATATTTCCATACAGCAGAAGTCCCGGGATAATACCCCAGATATCACTGAGCATAAAGACCTAGTATCTCAGAATAAGGGACCTTTCAAACAAGATTTCAGGGGTTACCTATATGTCCAAGATGTTGTTCCCCACAGAATAAGCAAGTTTGAATTTTTAGGTTTATATCTCGTCACAATCTACTAAATGTGTAAAACCTACTGGCATATCCGCAGTGAGATTGTTTATCACATTTTAACTTTCCAATTCTTTAGCATGTTGTGACAGTCCACTGATGTACTATCATTTCCTCTTTTATACAGCAAATCTCATTTTTGGATTTTATCATGTTTTTGGCTTTCTCAAATTTTCTAATGTTTTTGGATTTTCTGAAATTTTCTACTCCCCCTAAAATGCAAACACATTAAAGAAATTTTATAACTATCTAAGCTCTTGACCCACTTGAAGAAAATTCAAAATAAACTATACAGAAACACAACAACCGATATCAAATCGCCTCAATTCGCCATTCACTAGGCATAAACATTCTGAACTCCCCCTTTCACAAACCATTTTCTCATTTAGATTTCAAAACACTTAAGTTTGTTTTAATCAAAATGATTTTTCCAGAAAATGAGTTTGTTTTTACCACTTGTAAGTTTACCACTTGTTTAAGTACGGGGATATGGTTCATCATCTTATCAGTTTTATCAAATGTAGTAAATTAAGTACAACTTAATGTCCTTGATTTACTGTTTGCAATCAAGCAACCTCTAAACCACTTGTAAGAATAACCACTTGTAGGTATAACCAATCAATACCAATTATAGGAATGAGTCATCTACATTTTACCCATCAAAGTGCCGATTCCTGCTTCGCACTTACCAACCAGGAAGCTCTGGCGTAGTCATTCAACCTATAAAATTTTAACAATTTCAAGCATTTTTCAAAAAAACAACCTTATTAAACATGAAAGATGCCGATTCCTGATCCACGATTACAAACTTGGGATCTCCGGCAAGTCAGGTTTTTCAAGCAAAGAAAATGTCCACCCAAGCCTGACCAGCCTTGGGTGATTTCAATTCAGATTTTGTTGTCGTGTAAGTTGCTTTCTTTTTAGCATAAAAATCTTTTACCCCTTTCACCTTCCCATCAAACATTTTTCTGAAAATCTTCTTAACTTTCCCATTAAATGCTTTCTCAACATCAAAATTATCCTGTTCAGAATAACCCTGATTTGAGATTTCAGACTTTCCAACTTTCCTTTTAAAATTCTCAGTCTTCAATGGTGGAAAGTTCTCATCATCCATTGAAGGAACTGAGTTTTCATCACTCTCATCAAATTGTGGCTCCCCTGATTTTGTGGAATCAGATTCATCACCAGCTTTTACCTCAGATTTCTTAACAACCCATTTTTGGTTATCAAGTTTCACACTTCGCCTGTAAAATCTCTTCGAACACTCACCAACTTCAAATGTTGAATTTTTGAAAACTTTAAATTTTTCAGTCGGTGGTTCGGTTTTATCAACAATAACTTCTTTCAGTTTTCCAGAAACTCCCTGTTTTGTCTTGGTTGATTTAGGACAATTCCATGCAATGTGTCCAACTTCATTGCACCAAAAACAGGTTCTGGTTTCTTTTCTCTGAACTTCATTCTGCTTTTTCTCAGCTAGGAATCCTTGATTTGTTTGTCTCCAGAATGAGCTCTTCTTTTCCTCTTCAGCAGATGGTCCTGAAACAAATTTTGTATTTTTAGAGAATTTTTCATTTTTATAGTTTTCAGGTGAAATAAAACCAAGTCCTTTCTTTTTGTAGCTACGATTTTGGTTTGGTTTCTTTTGAAAACCAGAACCAGAATTGTACCCCTTTTTCTTGTTTAAACGTTGTTGTACTCTTGAGGTGTAAGGTTTAGGTTTTACTTTAAGATTTTCATCTTTTATTTCAGAAATATTAATTTCTGTTAATTTGAAAACCTTTTTGATCATTTCTGGTTTAACACCTCTTATTGGATACTCTTTGTCAAAATATAACTTGTCAGAATCATTCAAAGTGTATGCAACTTCAAACGTTTCGTCATTCAAATTAGATTTTGACAACAAAAACTCTTTACTGTAAACCCGTTTTCCCGATGATTTTGAACTCTTTTCGGACGAATTTGAACTCCCGACTGACTGACACGAACTTTCGGACTCGGAGTTTGACTCTGACTCCTCATCCTTATCCAACACCTGATCGACCACTCTTTTTATCAATTCGGACTCATGATCTGTGTCGGACGCTGTGAACGTGACATCAATATTGTCTGGTAAAACATCGGTTATCTCGGATTCTAGCTTAATATTGACCGCCTGTTTTAGTTCTTCCTCGTTAGGTTTTCTAGGTGAGTACCCTTCCCAAATTGGAGGCGGACACTTATTATAACAGACACCCTGTTTCTTACCAGTATCCTTCTTCTTCTTTGGCTTTGTTTCTTCACCTTTAAACGCTTCAAATCCTTCAACTGTTGGATAAATTCTATCGATTATGTAGTCACAACCTTTGTAACTTCGCAGCAATCTTCTGATTCTTTCATTCTCACCTGCTTCACTATCCAACTCTTTCTTCCACTTTGCACATTCTTCTATGTACAAGTTGATCTCTTTCTGCTTTGTCATCATGGTAGCATTCATCATCTTCAAAGCTTTCTCTCTTTCAGAGTTAGTCTTCTACAGACTATTCACATGTCTGTTCAATACATCATATGACTTTTTTTAAATTCTTTACATCAAACAACAATTGTTCTTTCAACTTTTCTAACACACTAAACTTCTCATCTTTTTCTATACATTGTTTACAAGACTCTAAACAAGTAAGACAGGGTTTTGTGACTTCAACTATCTTTTCTAACTCCACAATCTTCTCAACTTCCACTATCTTCTCCACTTCAACTGTCTTCTCAATCACTTTGACTTCTTTCAATTCTTTTGCAGCTTTCCTTTCTTTCAGTTTCTTCAATTTTTCTGCAAAATAAAATTCAAAAGTGTCAGAAGATAAATGAGTTTTTCCCAAATTTATCTGTTCCATCTCTTCATCATCACTTGTTTCTGATGAACTGTTTTCAGATGAAACAGATCCTTCATCTTCACTTTTCTCTTCATCAGATAACACTTCCATCCATTCCTTCAGCATTTCTAGCTTTCGAATAATATGTGCAATAAACGCTTGAACATTTGAATCAGCTAGAATAAACTTGTCCCAGCTAAAACCATCAGCCATTTTCTCATCATCTTCATCAACGATGCCATAATAAGCTTTCCTGTTTGCATCCTCGATCATTCTTCCATGTGCCGTTTGAGCTTCTTTTTTTTTTTTTTGATGCGGTTGATGAGTGATTTGCTGATAAATGGATTTCCTATAATAATCATCTTTCCCAGACGTCTCCTTCGCTCCTCTTGGTTCCTGATTCTTGCATTCTCTTTTAAAATGACCTTTCTCCCTGCAAGGAAAACAGACAACTTTAGATTTATCAAATCCTAGATTAGAAAGGTTTGCATCCAAGAAGTCATTTCTTCCTGTAATCAATCTAAACTTTTCTGCTCTCCTCAAAACACTAGCTAAGTCCCATTTAATATCCATCAGTTCCAGCTCCTCTGCATCGATTTAGTCATAATCTTCCTTTGTAAGCATCGGATTACCAATTCTTCCGGCAATCAACCCTTCATAAGACTCTAATGCAGTGACCAATAATCCCATATGATTCTTTACAACCTCTTCAGAATAATTTTGTTCATTTTGAAGATGTAGAGCTACATTGCACTGAACCAGATGACCATTTCCAACAGATGTACTTTGAACACTTGGAGGATTCACCGTTGAGAACCCACTAGTGTTGACTGATCCTTGACTGCTAGGCGTAGACTGATTTCCAGCACTAAATGCAGTTTGTATCTTTGGACTGGCTTCAGCAGTTTGAACATTTCCTTTATTGTACAATTTAATATCTTGTTGATGAGTTGAACTGTTCATTCTAGCAATTTTCTGCTGCTCCAGATCCTGTGCCTCCAGCTTCTCGATAAACTGTGCAATTGATAGCCTGCTAAACTGTCCGGAATTCTTCAATATCATCAGATATGTACTCCATTCCTTTTGCGGTAACGCATCAGCAAGCTTTTCAACCCATTCTGCTGGAGTTTTTGTAATCTTTAACTATGACATGGTGCGAACAAGATGACAATATCTTTCAATAAGAGTCTTTGTTGTTTCACCAGGCATGCACGCAAATAATTCAAACTCCTTTTTCAGCAATGCTGCTTTACTCTGAAGCATCTCAGTACTTCCTTCGAATTTCTTTTTGAGAGCTTCCCAGATAGAATAAGCACTTTCATCATGTTGAAGCAACACAAATATATCCTCTTTAACAGCTTGTTGTAACAGATTGATCATCATTTTTTCGGCTTTGTAACTTTCTCTCTCTTGCTCAGTGAACTCTGAAATGATTTTACCAACTCCAATTGAATTCTTTGGCCTCTCATATTCAGTTTCGGTGCTTTCCCAAGCTTTTAGATGATTTGCCTGAACCCAATTCTCAAACCGTTTCTTCCATCCGTGATAATCCTCAATTCCCATAAGTTTCGGAGGTTTTTGCATTGTTCCGGTTTCAATCTCCATTGTCATTGTCTTAGTGATATCGGATGGACTAGTCGGGGTTGTAGCAAACGCATTGTAGAATTCAGAATCCATGTTTCGGTATCGAAGAATTTTTCAAACAAGCTTTCAACTTAACTGGTTCACCTCGTAAGACACCTGTATCACCTGACGTACACACAAACAAACAAAACACAATCAGTTTAAAACACTTATCAAAGAAACTGAATCAAATTGATACTCTGTGCGAACTGAATCACTCGAACTGATGAATATTCTGTGCGGACTGAGGTTTAAATTGGCAAACCGTGAGAACTGCTATGGCTCGGATCAATTTCAAATGATCAGACTCACTATGTGCGAACTGATGGACTTTCAGACAACGTGATAAACCTTTGAAAATTTTGAACTCCAAACCGTACGAACTGTAACTAACTTCCAAGCGAAATGATGACTTTCAAACGAATTGGACCTTTTCACGCGACCTGAACACACTAAACGAACTGAAACGAGTTTGAATTCAAATGGACCGGACCTGTGAACTGGGATCAAATTCTCACCGTGTGAAACAGAGTTCACTTTGTGTGAACTGATCAAATATCAAACCTGAATAAAAATTCAACTCATGTGAACTCAAACTAACTCAACCAATCTCGTGGACAATTAAGTGGCTGACACACTTTTATCTATTCACATGCAAACATAAAAGCTCGACAAACAATGATCACACATGCAAACTTATAACATCAAAAGAAATTGACCGACAACTTTAAGAGTGCATTAAATCTGATTTGACCTTTTATATGACTTCACTTAAAAACACATTCAGCCGTCAACTTTATATCGAATTACCTCAAATCTGATTGGACCTTTAAATCTGATTGGACGACTTTTTCAAAAAGGGGAAAAGGATGAGGAAAAGGAGAAAATGAGTTTTCGAAGGTTCGAGAAATGTATATTGAATTTTTAATGTCAGACACTTTTAAAACACAACATACTCCTATTGGGCCTTCAATATGTATGACCAGTTTCCCAAATTAATATCAATATATAATTTCAATCTGACCAAACACAAATCAATTTCAAATCTTATTTGATCGAGATATCACATGGACTCCAAATCCCTTTTCAACCTAAACCGACACCATTTTATCTTTCCATATAATCGATGACATTCGCATGTATTGTCACTTAATCTGAACAATTTGTCAGTTAGAAAACAATATGATTGGACCGATACCCTCTAAGCTGTCATCATTTAATACCCGATAACAATATTAGATTGGTATACCCGAGACACACATGCAATCTGAACATAAATCTGAGCAAGCAATTAATAATCCATATTCCAAGGTAATCTCGTGAGCTTATATTTCTTTTAACAAGATCTGATTGGGCCTCAAAATGTTAATTGATAGTGATTGGGCCGCTAATTAACGACAACTTTTTAATGTCCGACAACTTTTAAAATCGATTTTAATAACTGACAGTTTCTTGTAAGCTTTTAATGACCGACAATTCACATGCAACGTTGTGAAATCAGTACTGTCACATTTAAAGCGGAATCAAACTTTGAACTTTGAGCGGAATCACTAATTGGTCATATGAGCGAAACTAGGTGTCTTGGGTTGACACAAAAGAGAAATAGGGTCTTATGGGTGGTCACAAAAGCGAAATAGGTCATATTGGAGTCCTTATGAGCGAAACCATAGTTATAATGTACATAAGAGCGAAACCAGGTGATGTCCTTATGAGCGAAACTAGTCACTTGGGAGGTCTTTTGGAGCGAAACTAGTCACTTGGGAGGTCTTTTGGAGCGAAACTAGTCACTTGGGAGGTCCTTTGAAGCGAAACTAGTCACTTGGGAGGTGACACATAAGGGAAACCTGATGACATATGAGCGAAACTATGTGAACTAAGAGCGAAATCACTGAATTTTCATATGAGCGAAACCTGTTCAGAGGGTAATTTGGATCATTTTTAGTGTGAATTTTAGCTTAAACTTTCAGGGATTTGTCTATGATCAATAACACACAGTCTGTGAAAATTTGAACAAATTTCGACCGGTAAATCTTTCTGAAATGATGAAAGAAGGTGTAGAAGTTAGAATTTATGATGAAATCCAACAAATCTCTGTAGAACTCCTCCTCTTGAAGCTCTGATACCACTTGTAGGATCGTATTCTGACCCGAACGAGTCTATCAGAGGAGTTTTGATCAGATACAGGTGCGGAAAACAAGTACTTGACGTAGAAACAACTAGATCTTCACTTAAATCACACTTTTGATTGATATAACAGCGTTTACAACCAAATCTCACACCGGCAGCACCTCGGTATGGAAAACAAGAACACGTTTCAAATGATTTCGCTCAAGACCCTATTTATAGTGTTGGTGGTTTCGCTCATATGTACACGTACATATAAGCGGAACCTCTCATGTCCATATAAGCGGAACCTCTCATGTCCATATAAGCGGAACGTCCTTCTAAGTTTCCCACATACGGACATCGTACATATAAGCGAAACCATCCACTAGGTTTCCCACATATGGACATGTCGGGAAATCTCGTACAATGTGCCCTAATCTAACATTCTAAGACTAAGACTCGATACAAGACGAAGTCTGTGACAACTCGAACTTTCGACTTGCTTTGATGTAACGTTGCGTGCTTATGAGAACTGAATTATATGATTTTAAATGAATATTTGTTTACGTGTGTTATGTGTGTATGTTATGTTTTGCACGAGCCCAAACCACACACTGAAACCCGATTGCACAAGGCTAACCGGTCACACAAGCCCGTTTGGGCCACACCTTGAAATCGGACTCCATTTGATACCCGAGTTGGGCTCGGCCCACTCCCCACTCGCAACACAAAACCGGGACTAGGGATTTGTTTTACTACTTTGCAAAAACACCACACACACACAAACCCTAGGCGATTTCCTTTCTCTCTCGGTCACTTGGAACCCGACGGCAAGAACACCTCTACTCGGAATCACCCTCTTTTCCTTCGTTAATCCGGTTAGTGATGATATGTTTCGATTATATGTGATATCATGTGATTGTTATCATTCTGTTAGGTGATGCAATTAGGGTGTATGGTAGTAATACTGATTAAATGTTGATGTAAATTGGTATTGTTAATCGGTTCTCATGAATGATTAAGCTATATGGTTACTTGACATGAAATCGGTTATATGTATGTTTGGCTTTATGAAGATTAGTTTAGGATTCGGTATAAGGCTCGTGTGGTAATCCGATTGCATGTGGTTTGAATGGATTGTTACTGTTCTTAATAATATGAATTGCTATGAACATGATCTATTGTTGATATGAAACTGCTGATAAATTTCTGTGATTGATCTGAATTCGAAACTGCCTTAGATGTTTGCTAGAATCACGGATGAGTCAATGCAGGAATTATGGAAACCAGTTACACACACGGTTGCGACTCGGTATCACTCGTTGCGAGTCGGAACCCCACTCGAGACCACAAACAGCACAAGCCGAGATCACGGTTGCGAGTCCCGTTGCGACTCGTAACCGGACCATGATGAACCGAGACCAGCCATTGCGACTCGCAACCTACTGTTGCGACTCGTAATCTCCTGATATGACTCGTAATCCTCGGTTGCGACTCGAGATCGCCGGTTGCGACTCGAGACCACCATTTACACGCACACTGTTTGGGCCTTCACTGTCACGGGCCCAATGATTTGATTTGTGGACTGTTGCTATTGGACTATTACAGGCCCAACTGATTGGGCCGGACACTTGGCTATTTGTTTAACTGTTATGATATTGGGCTGCTTATTGTCATTGGGCCGGGTAATGATTGGACCGAACCCTTAGATTGTTTATCGGATTGATGATACATGTACGTGTTTGCCATGATTATACGTGATACAATATACGTGCTATATACGAACCTGACTTGCATAATAACCATGATAGGACGTGGTTGACCATTTACTTGCTACCTGTACTCTTTTGTGTATCTGCCGAGCAAACCAAGGTGAGTTCACACAGCCAAGGCATGGGATTCCCGGGTTGGGAATTGGGTTGGATATGTTGAATATGGAATGATTACTCGTACTTACGCATACACCAGACTATAGACCATCGTCCTCAGGATAGTCAGGACACGTTACGTAAAGCCTACGTAACCCAGTATTTGCCATATGTCTCCCGGGTCGGGAGGACACGTTACGTAAAGCCTACGTAACCCAATACCATCTACTGGCTTCCAGGTCGGAAGGCCACGCTGCGTAAAGCCTACGTAGCCCCCACGCGTACCATGTCCTCGGGGAAGGGCACGTCACGTAAAGCCTACGTGACCCAGTACGTATTCCTGTTCTCGGTAAAGAAGAACACATGGTCGGAAGTTAGTCTAGTAAGTACCGTTAATGAGAAGCCCTCATTAGCCAGGATAAACATGGGAAGCCCCCACCAGTATTATGAACACAAGGTTTGGGAAGCCCCCACCTTTAGTACACACTAGTATGGGAAACCCCCACTAGCTATACTTATGCACTATGTTATGAACTTACTTTCTGTGAACTCGCTCAACTAGTTTGTTGATTATTTGCTGCATGCCTTGCAGGACCTTAGGTACATTACGGAGCTTGCACAGGGAGGAGCAGGTCGTTGTGGGATTTGGATCATGAACGATATTTGAACTTATAACTATTTTGAGATTTCATACTATGCTTCCGCTATTTAAACGATGTTTGGTTTTGGAACATCAATCATGTCACGATGATTTACATTAATTACTTTTATTATTAAATACTATGTTTGATATGATTGATGGCTTGATCCTGGTCAGTCACGCTCCCAAGCGGTGGTACTCCGCGGGTGGATTTTGGGGGTGTGACAAAGTCGACAGATGTATGCACTAACAACTCTCGGTAAACGATACATATACGGAAAGTACCATCCTTTTTCATAACAAACAAAACTGGAGCTCCCCAAGGTAAGAAGCTTGGTCTGATGAATCCTTTATCTAACAGCTCCTGGAGTTGCGTCGACAACTCCTGCATCTCCGCAGGTGCAAGTCGATAAGGTCCTTAGCCACAGGCGCGGCACCTGGGACTAGGTCGATGTGGAACTCAACTTGCCTTTGAGGTGGCAATCCTGGCAAGTCTTCTAGAAAGACTTCAGGATATTCGCTTACCGCTAGGATGTCTTCGATCTTCGGCTCAGCAGCTTCTTTATCCACGATGTGTGCCCAAAAGGCAACACATCCCTTCTGTAAACACTTTCGAGCTTTCTGACAGCTAATGATTCTTAGAGGCGTATCACGCTTCTCTCCGTGAACCACGATCGTTTCTCCGTCTTCTATTGGGATGCGAATGGTCTTTTCGTGACAAACAATCTCGGCTTTGTTGCTTGCCAACCAATCCATCCCTACTACCATGTCAAAACTTCCCAGCTCGACTGGTAGTAGATCCAAAGTGAACTCGCGTTCTCCCAGTTCAATGACACATCCTCTGATAACTTCATTCGCCTCAACTAGCTTTCCATTAGCCAGTTCAATTGAGTACGGAACATCTAACTTACTAGCAGTTAACCCAAGCATACTCTTAGATTCTAACGATACAAAGCTATAGTCAGCACCAGTATCAAACAGAACAGATGCAAAACGTTGATTTATAGGGAACATACCAGTGACAACGTTGGGATCCTGGCGCGCTTCCCTCGCTCCGATCTTAAATACTCTCTCACGAGCTTGATTCAGCTTTGGGCATTCCTTCTTAAAGTGCCCAACTTCTCCACAATTAAAACATCCGGGTCCTTGACCATTACCACCTCCGTTCCCAGCTTGAGCGTTGTTTTGGTTGCCATTTCCATTCTCAGCTTGATTTGCATTGTTCCCATGGTTTCCATTTCCGTCGTTTCCTCCTTGCTGGCGGTTTCCGTTACCATTCCCATAACCTCGATTCCCAGTACGCCCAACACCAGTTCTGGCCCAACACGTATCCTTCGTGTGGCCATTCCTTCCACATGCTTCGTACTTCCTCAATCTACATTGTCCATCATGATGGCCCTGGCACGTATTGCACTTGGGAAAAGTACCCATATAACCCTTCCCTTTATTTTCAACACCGGTTGCAGCTCTGGCCGGTGTGCTTGATTCACCTTTCTTGTTCACGTTGCTTGTACCTTGTTTGAAGTTTGAAAATTTCCTTTTATTTTCACCAGACGACTCCACGTGAGTCTCTTTCTTCTTCTGCTCAGAATTCGAGAACTTGTTCAGGCGAATGGCTTCCTCAGTAAGAGCCGCACTGAGATCGATGGCTTCTATGATTATCGCAGGCTTGGATGTGGTGACCATACTCATGATCTGAGGTGCCAATCCCCAGATAAAGCGCTCAATTCGTTTGAACTCCGGTGTGACCATGTATGACACTACATGGGACAAATCGTGGAATCTCTGAACATACTCTGCAATCTTGGGACCTTCCATTTTTAGATGCCAGAACTCGGTCTCTAGCTTCTGAATTTCGGCACGTGAGCAGTACTTCCTTCTCATGAGCTCTTTTAGCTCATTCCATGACATCACATAAGCAGCAGCTTCACCAAGAGTTTGCACTTGCAAATTCCACCAAGATAGGGCTCCATCCAGAAATAGCCCTGAGATGTAGGTCACTTGTTGCTCGGGAGCACACTTGCTCATTCTAAGAACAGACTCAGTCTTCTCAGCCCATCTTACAAAGCAACAGCACCTCCTGTGCCGTCGAAATTCACGGGCTTGCAATCAAGAAATTGCTTGTAAGTGCACCCTGCACATACGTTTCAATTTACAAATGGTATTAGCGAACATGCTAAAAATATCCAAATGTATCAAAGTATATCTCAAACGACGTAACATTACCATTCGGTGGATTGTTATTGTCGTGGTTTTGAGACATATTTCCACTTGTTTCTGCATGAGAAGCAGCATATTGCGCGATAGCAGCGGCAATGATTCCTTGAAGTTCTGCCTCATTAGTGGGCATGCGCGGATCACGTCTTGGTGGCATCTTCTATAAGATTTTTCACGTTGGTCAGGTCATAGTGGGTGAATAATATGGGTATGTAATAACATTCATCAAGCACATAACATCTTATGTTACAAATTAATCAAGCACATAACATCACATGTTATAGAATATAAACAATCAATCCAACATCACATATAATAAGAATACTACGATTGCGCTATCATTAATCAAGACCACAATAGTGTTTACAAGTTTTGTAACTGTATCGTACATCAAAAGTGACTAAGGACCACATCGCCCTTGTCTGAACTGTCAAATCAACTATAACAACCATCAACAACTAAACATCAAAAGTAATGTCATCAAAATGCGGTCTTCAAAAAGCTGCATATTTTGCACAATCGCGGTCCTCTCACTAAAAGTCTACCTGCGTCGAATAAAAATGCCTATGCTGATGGCGGAGGAGGAGGAGGAGGAGGAAAATGAGAGTAATACAGGGGACGCATATGTAACCAGTCCTGCTCTAAAGCACGACAGACGCGCAACACATATGCTATATGCTGCTCGGAAGTCCAAAAGCGAGCGTCTAAGTCGGGGGAAAGTGGACGCGGAGGGTGTGATGCTGCAAACGGGGTCTGGCAATGACAGGATGGACGTGGAGCTCTCTCCGAATCCTGAATACGACGTGTCAACGCCTCCTGTTGTACCATCAAGGAAGTAAGGATGTCCTCCGTAGAGTACCCAACATGGTATGGGTGATACGGATCAGACAGTGGCATGATAGGGGGCGTAGTCTATAAAAATGGCTCGCTCGACGGGGTGAAGGACGGTGCAGTAGGTGGTGCAACAGTGGGAAACTGAGACGCGAATGGAAAAAGGGATAACAACATGAGTGGAACAGGAATAGGCGGCTGCCTAGATGACCCCTCTCCAGGACATGGTGGCAGTATGTCCTATAGGAACGTAAAAGGGAGATCAATGCGATGAGCATCTGTGATGTGTGGGGGAATTAGTGGGATATCAGTGGGTGCAGAAATGGGTGCTGAAACGGGGGCTACTGGAGGTGTAACAGGTCGCACAAAAGGTTCGTAATCGTCATCGTCATCGATCCACCCGTTACGGATGTCGGCGTAACGTGGATCTACATGAGTAGCAAAAGGCGCACGGTCGAACAGCACCGGCACAGAATCAGGAAATGGTGCAACAACAGGATCTTCTATCAAGAGTGGAGCTTCAACAGGAGCGTCAGCAATGGGTGCATCATCAACAAAGGGTGCAATGACTGGTGCATCATCATGGACAGGGTCATGCTCTAATGCAGGGTCAGGAGCAGCTAAAGGCTCTGGGGCCACAGCAGGCTCCGGGTCAACAAAATCCATATCAAAATCAGCTGGATCATCAAATAAAGGATCGATAGGGGCTACAGGCTCCTCTAGGGGCTGGTCTAAGTGAATGAACTCGATATCCTGGTCAGAATCAAAACCAGGGGGAAAGACAGGATCAAAATCATCATCAACATCGTGATCAAACTCAAAGTCATGTGCGGGAGCAGGTGCAGCGGATAACGCCATGTCTGGGTCGGCGTCTGCAGAGTGATGCTGCACTCCCTGAGTGTGTATGGACGCAGATGCCACAGACTCGAAGGAATCTGGGACAGGTGAATCAGTAGGAAGCTCCTCTGCAGGGGCCTCTGCAATGGGTAGAATGACATCAGCAACAATAGGGGCCCCGCCCTGATGGTCAGCCTCAGGTGGGTCCTCCTCAAACAGATCGATGTCATCGTCAGAAACAACATCGAGTGGCATATCTACGACTGGATAAGCAGCAAGCGGTATAGGAGCAGGGATCACCGCAAGTGGTAAGTCCCCGACAGGAAGGCCATCAGCAGGCTCTACTCCGACGTCAGGCAGCGCAAATGGCTGGAAATCGTCGTCATCGGTACTGGTGGTGTCGGAAGTGTAGACCTCTCGCTCTAACGAAACTCTGTCATCTGACACGATCGCCATAGGATCTAAAGTGTCTGAAACTCCCGTGTCTGAGGATGATGGCATGATGTCTGTAACACAACCACACATGTGCACAAATAATCAACATATAATCAAATAAACATGTTAGTCACCAATAAGCAAACAAATAATTCTCCTAGTCTCACTGGACTACCCTCCCAGCCTCTCAGACTGAACCTCCTAGTCTCTCAGACTACTCCCTGGCCTCTAAGACCAAACCTCCCCAATCTCTAAGATTGGCCCCTCAGTCTACATGACTGAACCTCCCTAGCCTTTAGGGCTGAACTCCCTCAGTCTCCTGGACTGAACCATAAATTTGGAAAAGTGCTCATACTTTTTGTTTGTAAAAATATTTTATGTCCTGGATCTGGACGTATTGTATGCAATGTAAAAATGTTTTCGTGAGAGCCCTAGTGATCATAGTCTAAACTCGAGAAGGAATCCTAGTTCGCTATGATCAATGCTCTGATACCAAGCTGTCACACCCTGGCTTTACGGAAGCGTGGGTTTATTTGGTGTGACTTCTTAATACCTTAGGATAATCACAACAATGCTATATGAAAATAAAACCATGATGTTCATCCATTAATTCAAGTTTTAAAAGTAACACACGACAACATTGTTTTCAAAAGTCGACACATGCAACGGATTACAACATGACACAATAAAAATATTGTTCATACGACACAACCATAAGACATGAAATAAAAACACAGTTTAAGACTTGTGACTCATCCAGGCAAAAGTCACAATCCCTAAATTTGGATGACATCATTTCTCCTACGCAGCATGACGACATAGCATACCTTGCCAGATCCCTTAATTTCCTGAAATACACGCAGCTTGAAAAATCAACAAAAAGTTGAGCGAGTTCATGTAAAAGTGAGTATGAGTAAACCTTTAAAATATGTATAAAAGTCCCTGGTATGTAGCAATAAGGAAAAAGAGATCACCAATGGGTTGTAAAGCCACTGGTATGTGTAAGAAAGTGCAGGGAAACTCAAACCTAGCAAATTTATACCGGGCTTCGGCTGTAAGACACAGTCACCTCTATGGGCCTCCCCGGCCTCACGGGTGTGGGCTCGCTACACCCAAATAGATCACTCTTGTGTCCCTCGGTCCTAACAAAGAGGATTAATGGCCTCGAGTGTTGTACCCACCCCTTACATGATCTAGTAGTATAAGCCCTCCCTACGCTAACCATACCATGTAATAAAAGTTTGTAATAGTTGTCGCATGTATTTCACCCCTGAAGTATAAAACTGAAAACAGTAAAGAGAAAAGGGGGACATGAACTCACAGAAATGCGTCTCGTGAAATAGTCGATCCCAACTCAACCTGCTGCGTGACGACCTACACGTACTAATTTCTATTAGACGGATGGTCGTGCCTTGGCTTAAGGTTTAACGTTTTTGGGAAATAGTTAGACAACTATTTCGTATTTACACTTCTTAATTATTTCATAAGTATATTCCTTCCCAAGGATGGGGGTAATAATACATGTGTGTTTTATAATTCCGAAAATATATTTTTAAGTCTTACTTGAAAAATATATTTTTAATCACTTTGTCTAAAATGTCTTATTTTCCAAAATATAAATATTTTTCCCAAAAATATTATATTTTATTCCATAAGTTTTACCAAAATAATATCCACCAAAAATATATTAATAAGAGTATTTTTCCGAAATATACATAAGTTACATTTTTAAAGTTCGCGTTGTATTACGATACTAATATAACTTAAATATTTGTTTTCTGAGAGCGTTGGTATTATTTTGGAGTCGTAATTTCACGGTGTTTTCATGTTATATTATTTTTACCCTAAAAATAATATATATCTAGTTCACAAGATAATCACATAATCACACAAGCGTCTTCTTATAAAATATATATTCTAAATATATATTTAACAAGTTTTATTTACGAAAATCCACCTCCGATACTTGGTAATTTTTGTAATAAAAATCATGGCGAAGTTTATTTTGAAAACCAAGTTAAAAATATATTTGTAAATATTTGTTAGAAAAATATTTCTAAGTGTTATATTTCTAGAAAAAATTCGCCAGAGTTTCCTCTGTAAATGGAGGTGTCCATGCTTTTAGCATATCATTTTCTTTTCAAAAACCAATCAACAATCATCAATCAACAACATTTAATCACTAATCTTGACAAAATAAGACTAAATCATAAATCTCATGAACTTGAAGGTTTGTAAAAATATGTAGTAAATCACGTAACATGTTTAGTAGGTTTTGTTATCTTTAAAAATAAGATTAGTTTCTTGAAAACTTTATTTTTAAAGAACTTGAAGTTTCACACCTTCTTGTCATAATTTACAAAAATACTTCTTTGTTAAATTTCCTTGTTACACAAGTGTTTACACACTTGTTTATTTACCAAAAATGCTTCTGGTTCATAAAATATCCGGGTTTTAGTAAAACTAATATTTTTCGCTTGGTTTTTCCGAAAGACCACTTGTAGATCTTTAGATCTACAAGTTTACAACTTCATTTTACAAGAAAACTTATGTTTATTCAAGTTCAAGGCTTATGAATGGATGGATCCATCATCTTTCAATTTTCTAACTTTTACATCCTACTAGTTCATGCTCTTAAACATGAACTAGTACGTCTAGGTGATGATCCATCTTGTTTCTACTAACAAACAATATCAAATAATCACAACTACACAAGATTCACATGATTTACACACATAACTTCTCTTTATCCACCCTTTATTTCATTATGTTCAAGATTAATGTAAGTTCTTTAGTGTTTCTTAATTTTTCACCACTAAATCATCTATTAACCACCAAAAACAAGATCAAGATGATGTTTAGAAGCACTTACTACTAGCACAAGGCTAGGGAAGAAACAAGGCGTAAAAGCGATGGATAAAAGGAAACTAGAGTGGTTCTTGAACTTCCGAGTGCATCGAGCCTACTTGTATGATCCCTTGCACCTTTGAGTATGTGAGAAATAGCTAGAATGGAACTTGATGGTGGAGATATGGGGGTGGTGGTGTTCGGCCGTAGGTAATGAAGGAGGAATGAGAGCTTTGTTGGTGGTGAATGTTGATGACATAGATTGATTAACTCTTGAACATATTTATAAACCAAGTTCACTATTGCCCAACATATAAAGTGTTCCCCATTGTCCAACAATTAGCAACTAAAATATTTAAAAGAATGCAAGGGGGTGTCCTACCCCTTGCAACCGTCGAAGTGGGGGGGGTATAGGGTTGGGTGGTGATGATATAGTTAGGATTGAAGTGCTTAGTTAGTGTATTAGGGTGTGTGTTATAATATAAGGTGTGTTAGGGTGTTCGGGGACCCTAACTAGCTCGGAAAAGTAAAAACAATGTGTTTGGCAATATTTTTATGTTCCGGGTAAAGTCCGGTTGTTCGGTTGGATGTTGATCTGTTAAAGTGTTAAGTAAAGCTATAAAGTGTCTTTTATGTTATGTTTAGTGACACATTAAATTCCCAACACTTTGGAAAGTGTCTGGAATTATTTTGACAAGTTTTTGCACTTTACTAGCTTTGTTAAAAGCTGAATTTTGGTGTTTAGTGTAGTATTCCATTCCTGGCTCATACTGGCCTCAGAAACAATGTCTGTCTAGTGCTGGCAATGTCAGCATGTTTACTGGGTTATCCGCTCACTGTGGTAACTGTGCTTTGTGCATCAGATTTGTCACTATTGTTTGTGTATAATAAATGGAGTGACAGTAATAAAGTATGATGCATGAGTATGTATGTATCAGAAAACAGAAAGCAGTTTATTCATAATTGTAATCAAGCACAGTAATTAAGCATTCATTAAATATTAATTAGTTTGTACGGATACCTGGATTTGTGAGGGTTGTCACACTATAGAAGGAAGGTCGTCGTACGGGTTTGAGGGGTTAAGGTTCACTAAAATGTCCGACGAGATGTTTTGAGCGGGGTCCTGTACGAAAGGGAAGTAGCTCACCTTGATTCATGATCTCTAGATAAGTTTATGATTCTCAAACCAGTAAGTAACCAATTTCGGATGGACTATTTAAGTCGTGTGGATGAGTCCGAGGTAGCGCTTCTGTCGTCGAGGAGTTTCAATGTGAGAATGCGAAAACATGTTTGAAAGGGTATGATCAAATCAATAAGTCACCAATTTCAGTGTTCAAGAGGTTTATCGACCGGGAGTCGAGCTTGCCGAATCCCCTAAACTAAAGAGAAATCTTTTTAGGGTTTCTATATGAAGAAGTAAGGACATCGTGGTATCGCGATAAAGGAATGATAGACTTGCCCAAGTTAGTAATGGAAATAAGGCATCACCTTAAATAATAAACGTTGGTTCATACGAAAGCTAACGATAAGATTTACATCATTAGCAAAGTTATCATGGGATAACGGTTATTTCAATAGAGTAAACGTTTAGATCATCGTGCTCGTTTGTGAGTTGACTAATCCATGTCTTCCTCCTCATATATTCTCCAACCCGTTGATTTATAAGGTCGATATCACTTTTCTGAGTTATGCGGAGGTATAAGGTTAGGTTCGACTAAATATTAACCACGTAACAAGGACTTAGGAGAAACAGCTTCGTGATCGATGGGAATGCGATGTGAATTTTAGCACTGCCATGAGAAGTATACACCGCGTACGCTTCTCGTATCTGAGGCATGCAAACAGGAATCTGAGGAGTGTAGACCTACTAGGACACTTCCAGACAATTGTCAGGAATCCAAATCATCAGTCGGATGAGAGAACGAGCCTCACCACTCGAATTGGGAAAAGAATTGCGTGAATAAAAAGGATGTGAATGTCGTCGTCGATCCTTCTAATCCTAGTTAATTGCTTCACGTCCTACTCTTGATTTTGTTTGTGTCGTAAACCACTTCGCATTTCGAGCACTAATGTCTATAGTTGCTTCGTATATGGGACCAAGTTGTCGTGCTTTAACAGTTGTTCCTCTAATAACACGTGATATAGGAACAGCTCTCCTTTGTCATTTCGCTCTCGTGACTTCCTTCTAGGATCTGTAGCTGGGTCCTAAATGTTCATTTCATCAGTTTGTCCTTGTCCTGTGATGAGATCGGGAAAGGTGTGGACAAGGGTTATGAACAACTGGTTTCTCATACTTTGCGTGTTGTGATGTCAAATCAAGGTTAGGAGAATTCGTGCTTTCCTATGATATATCATGTTTGTAATTTTTGTTGACGTATGAGTTACGGTGCTAGGTACTAAATATACACATGTATACATATCTATATATATACCATACACAAGTAAAGGTCAAATGGTATAATTACCATGTAAGCAGCTGAGTCTGGCGAACCTTGCAAATCTGAAGTATGATGTTGTGGTTTCTTCTTGAAGAACGGTTATAGTCTGATTTCCATATAAAAATATTTTATCTGTCCACCAAATATTTTATATTTTTAAACCTAGTTCACTATAACCAATGGCTCTGATACCAATCTGTCACACCCTCAAATTTCCACATGCGGAGTATTACCGTGAGGCGTGCGACTGCCCACGATCCAGCCACTAATTATTTTGAACCGTTTATGAAGTGTGTAAAAGTATTCCAAATGATACAATTGGTGATTTGGTTTAAAAGTTTAAAAAAATGTACTTTATGTTTGCAGCGGAAATGTAAAATAAACTTATCCCGGTTAGAAACCACAATTTTAACAAATGTACAAAACGTACCACTTTCCAAACCACACACACTCCATCCGTTTGCAACGTCCGTCCACAGCTGTACCTGTAGATCTGCAAGCATGCAGTAGCGTGTCAACATAAAGTTGGTGAGTTCACAGTTGTTTAGTGTTGTTCCAAAAACGTAAGTTTGTTAAATTACTTTTTTTTATAAAAACATGTCATGGGGAGCTACCCCACCTTTTTAAGCTACTAAACCCGTTACCATACCGACTACTAACTGTGGTTATGTTTAGTGCCCCGTGTCAATGTCAATCGTCATTGACTAGTGCCAAAGTATATTAGTCCACGCCCATCCTCTAGGGCACGGTGTGAGGCTTGTTAGACCTGATAGAGCTATTCAACTAATAACATGTTCACCATTGGCCCGACGATTAATCGGTATAAAATGTGTAGGGACTTTCTGTTAGGATCTGGGGCTATCATGATTGTGTTTATTTGATAATAATGAACAAATAGATGAACATAAAACAGAAATTAAATGCAGCGGAAATGGAAATAAACTTTATAACACAATCAAAGAAAAATAGTTTTGATAAACACATGCTTTTCATTAGTCAAAAGATTACAATCAAAAGGTTTACAATCAATCATCTAAATGCATGCTCACATACTAAACTCCCCCTCAGCCTGAGCTCACTGGTTGATCGTACAAGATGAATGGATTGGAGGAGAAAACTCGCTCAAATAGAACAGTACAAGCTGCTCTATTTATAGTATAGATCAAACCACTGAGAATCAAAGCTGACGTCACTTAGATAGTGACATCTAACAAACTAACAAACTCTAAGGACTGTTACATACAACCACTGATTACAAAACTTCTGATTACATAGACACTGCTTCTATAACCTACTGTTTCACTTTCTACTGATGTAGTCTAAGCACTGATGTTGAGCATCAGTGCTTTCTTTAAAGGTGATCAGTCCTTGAATGGGCAGTGCTTTAGTCTTCAGCAGTACTTAGGAGACATCAGTAGATAGAGCTTCAGTTCTTTAATCTTCATCAGTGCTTGGCCTATCAGCAGTTGGGATGATCAGTGCTTGGAGTCTATCAGTTGTTGGAGCCACTATCAAGGGAAAAGTATTTGTACAAGCACTGCTTATGATAATCAACTGTTCTGAACCAGTTTTGGCTTTTCATATCATATGTTCCTTTGTAGGGTTCAATCCCAACAATCTCCCCCTGGAACAGATGATGCCAAAACACTTCATTATTCAAGATCTTTATTGTCTCATCAACATTTCCCTGACTTGCCCCTTGAATTGTAATTCAAAGTTCAGGGAATCTTCATCATCCTCATCCCTACACAGTTAAAGCTCAAGGAGATCTTATAGATCAGCTACACTCAGGCCTAGTGCATCCACCCTTGATATGTGTTTCACTTCTCCACTAGACTTGAGCAATGTCAATATGTGGGTCTTTTGATCAGACTTCCACTTTAGTATTTTTGAGTCTGGTGGGTTTCTTTGGAGAGCTTTTATTTTTGATGAGTTTGGTGATGGAGGCCTGCTTATGACTCTTTTGGCAACATCTTGTAGTTTTGCTGGGTCAGGATTTTCTGCAAACATTTGCTGAAGAACCACTTTCACAATGTAAGCTTCTTGTGCCTTTTCTTCTTCATCCATCTGTTTTTGCTTCTTTCTTTGATAGAAAACAGCAGCAGGTGGAACAATGGGTTTAACAGATATTTTAATTGGTAGGGTCTGTTTGGTTGAAACCACTGATGCTGAATAATCTGGCTTTTTAGGAACAGTGGGATCTTTCTTTCTTCTTTCTTCCAACCTTTTGTAGGTTTCTAACACTTTAACCTCTATCCACCTTGTGATTTGATTCCTTGAGCCATAATTTGCAGTTATAAGCTCTTCCTTCATTCTCTTCAACTCCAAAGCCCTTTCAGGCACATTCTTTTTATACTGAGACCAGACTGGTGGGGTTTGTTTTGTTATTTTGTCATCAAGCATCTTTTGTATTCTTGCAATTTCTTGCTAGAGCTCACTTATGGTCCAGTCTTTGAATTGATACCTTTCTCCCTTGTATTTCTTGTTTTCTATGATGTGCTCAATGTAATCTTGCCTCAGACTTTCATCATCTCTTTCTGATAGCTGTTGGCAAAGATCTTTGGAAAACTGTTCTAGTGTTCTGACTTGGCTGAGCAAATATTGCAGATTTCTTTGTATTTCTTTATCAGATTTTCCTTTTGTGTCTCTTTTTGAGATATCCTCAGCTTGTCTGGCTTTTAATTGAAGGTATTCATCAATGTTCTTTGGTAAAGAATAACCATGAAGAGATGGAAGATTCCTCTTTTCAGGATCATCTTCAGAATAGAAGGATTTGATCTCCCCTCTCACTACTGGAAGATCCATAGGATATTTTACTCCTAAAGGAACCAAGGAAGTAGATTGGTCAGGGGTTAAAATTGAAGCAGTTGAAGTAGGACCTTGCGTAGTGGATAGGATCAGAGGTTGTGAAGAAATTGGAAGTGGAAAAGGTGTAGTGTCATCTTCCAGTATGACATTTGTTATCCTCCTTTTCTTGATTTTTGGTGTGGTTGGAGGCGTTGAATTTGAAGGTGTATTTGTGGGTTGAGTGGTGATTGGTAAAGTGATGAGAGCATTGGATGAAACAACATCTGTTGAAACCACTATCAACAACTGTTGATATAATAGGTGTCTCAACATCTGTTGGCTTTGTGGTTCGAGGTGAGGAACTTTTGGGGATTTCAGAAGTATGTTTAGTGGTTTTGGAAGGTGTGGTTTTGGGTTGGCTGACCTTTCTGGTAGTTCTCCTTCTTTGTGAGGTACCCTGCTCTTCCTTTGCCATCAAAACTTTCTTTTCTTTTTCAAATCTTTTAGAACCCTTTCATCCCATTCTCTCTTTTCTATTTGCCTTTTGTTCAGCAAATAGGTTGAGAGTCACATCAACATTCTTTGAACCATCTGGCTTGGGAATTTCTACAACAGGTATAGCTTTTGGATCAGGCTCTAAATGTAGACCTTCCTTTCCTTTCTTTCCTTTCTCCCCCTTTTTGGCGTCATCGGTGTTTACATAGATGATTGTGGGAGGAGAAATACCAGTGGTTTGGAGTAAATGAGCTTTAATTTCTTTAATGTCAGCTTGAGTATCCTTATCCCTTGCATCCATCACATTTCTGAACATTTGTAGCTGAATTTCATGCTGTTGATCAGCATATTTTCGTTGTTGATGAAGCAGAGGTTGTAGGAGTTGCCATAGCTCATTTGTTGTGGTAGCAGATGATGAAGCAGTGGATTGAGACTTTGATGATTGTAACAACTGTTGCAGCATATTTTTGATATTTGCCATAGATGTTTCAAGATTTGTAACTCTCTTCGTCAAGTCCTGATATTTTAAACCATCACCCAAGTTAATGGGATCATCTGATTTCCCACTAGCAGTGGTTGTATTAGCAGTTGGACCAGGAGAAGTCTCTAATGGTTCATCCACTGATGCCCCTTTTTCTTAGTATTAGGGACTTCCCTCTGCATTAGATATCTAATTTAACACATCAGTGGATAATTTAAACACACTAGTGGTTACTTTGATAGCATCAGCAATGGTTGCCTTCAAGGGAGGCTTACTTATGTAACTACTATCTAGGTGTAAATCAGTGGATCCAACACCTGTAGTAGCTGCTCCACTTGAACTACCACCAAAAGTTACATGTAACTCTAGGGGTGTAACCTCCTCAACTGTTGATGGGTTAGCAAAGGTAGAGGCATCAGACTCAGTCACTTGTTGGAGTATATTCTTAGTGATGGGCTGTTGAGAAGAACTGATTAGTGTCTGCTCCATATCCAATGCTTTCAACAGAGGTAACCTGGTGGGTGGTAATGTGATTGTAGGGATAGGAGTGGAAAGAGAATTTGCCCCGGGAGCAGGGCTATTGAACATACTCTCAAGTGAGGGTAATGTATCATAGAGTGGTGTCCCTGTGTTTACAACCTGCTCCTTTTGTGAGGAAGCAGGAAGAGTTGAGGCTTTGGTGGAGATCTGACCAACTGTTGAGAGGAAGTAGCAACAATGGTTATTGGTGACTTTTGTGTTGTCACATGAGTTACTTCTGGGATCTCATCTTCCAGAAGGTCCTTTTTAGATGGGGTGGTGGGCTTTTTGGATTTCTTTTTGGGCTTTTTGGTAATTTTTGGTGGGGGTTGCACAGCAGTGGTTGTGCTACTCTGGTCACCATGAGCAGTGGGCTCAACAGCAGAAACCTGAGGAGCAGATGTGGACGCATCCAAAGTTTGCTCAGGTTCCTCTGTTTGTGTTTCAGAAGATTTTGACTCTGACAGCCTTGTAAAAGTTTCAGAAGAAAGGCTGTTAATTTGACAAGAAGCACCTTGGATAAGCACTTGTGCTTTATCCTTTGAGATTTTCTTTTGTAAATAGTAACTAAAAAATCTTGGAAACAGCAAAAATGGTTTCTTCTTTTCTTTTATATTATTTACATTTTTTACCAAATCATTGAAAATCTCTTGGGAGTAATTAAAATCAACTTCTGCCATGATAGCATATCCCAAGTATTGGATTTTCAATGGTATTTCATTGAAAGCTGTTGTTTTGTTTGAAACACACATGAGCAGGGTATGAAATAAAAATTTCATGGGAGGTCGGAAATTTCCCTTTTGTAAAGTAGCTTTAGTCATTTGTCCCACATACCCTCTTTCGATCAGATCTGTCTGATACTCATCTTTAGGGAAAGAATTTTTACCTGTGTGATCATTTATCTCAAAAACTTCTGAAATTGTCTGTGATGTGATTGAAACAAGAATTTCACCTACTTTTGAGGTAATGGCCCAAGGCTTTTTGTCTTGGATTTCCAAGGAAGCATTTTTCCAAAAATCTCGTAGGGTGTCTTGATAAATTGGTGCATTGCAAGTTAACAAAGTTTTGTACTTCGAAGATGAAAGAGCATCGATGATGGAGTGAAACTCTGTGTTTTTACTTGTTTTATCAAGTGTGCACATATACTTATGAGGGTTTTTGAGAGCAAGAGCCATGGTGATTTGAAGGAAATTGCGAGAGCAGGAAGAAGATGAATGATTCGAAGGAATTTGATGGAAACTGCTTTTGAAAGAACTTTTGAATTCGATATGGTAGTGAAAACCCTGTTTGGGTTTTGATCAGGGTTTTATAAAAGTGAAAAGTGAATGCTGACGTGGCAGCGGTTACAAAGATCAGACGGCTAAGAACTGTCCACGTGACAACCTCTGATGAAAATGGATGACAGTTGTTTAGGGAAACTACTGATGGACAATATCAGTGGGTGTCAACAGTAAAAATGTGAGCAGTGGTTGTTTTTAACTATCAGTGGATAGCCAACAGTGATTGAAACACTAATGTTTGGTCAGTCAGTGGTCAACATGAAGAATGCAGGAACAAAGGTTGTCTTTCAGCAGTGGAAAAATTTTAACAATCAGATGTTTGAACCAAAATAGTGTTTATGACATACTTTTAAGGATTAATGAAAATTTTCATTTTTAACTATTTTTAAGGATGGATTTTTTATTTTCTGTAAACATTTTAATGCTTTTTATTTATAGAAAAACAGGATTGTGCCTGTTATTCCATGTTAAGCATGCCAATTTTAGAGATCAAGCTTTCAAAGGTGGATATGTCTAATGCTTTTGTTAGCACATCTGCTAGCTGATCCTTAGTATGAACATGATGCAGATAAATCAATCAAACCTTTTTCATAGCAATCCCTCACAAAGTGATGTCTGATGTCAATGTGTTTGGTGGTTGAATGAGATACTGGATTTTTGATGATATATTTCAGCTACTTGACTGTCCTGCATAAAAGAAATCTTTTGAGCAATTATACCAAAATCAAATAACATATTTTGAAGTAACAAATAGTTGGACTGTTCAGCTTGCAGCAGCATCATAATATTCTTCAATCAGTGGTTGTGGAAATATCTGCTTGCTTGAGCTTAGTCAAATACACTAGGCTTATTGCCTAGGCAGTGACATCCTTCTGATGTAGGCTTCCATACTCTTGGTGTTGTATTTTACTGAATAACATGAATCTTGACAACCATGCTCCTAACATATGCTATGTTCTTTGAGGACCCACTTTTACTAATTGGATTCTCATCCTTTGGCAGTGGTATAAGTTTTCAATCTTGTTGTAACTGAACTGTTGAAGCTCCTCTTACATAACAGCTACCCAACTTTCTGTCTTTTAGTGTCCCATGGTACTTGACTTGTTGATGGAATGGTAGAATGCCAATAAGAAGACAAATGTTTTAGGATTGACTTTTTGTAGGAATCCCTTTTCTTTGATGTTGTTAAGTGTTTGGTAAAATGGATGAGTTCTGAAAGAACTGATGTTTAAAAGGTGAGGCTACAGATGTGAATCATCTGAGCTAACAACTATTGGTGACTTTTGATGATCCAACAGCTGTTTGAAATGAAGACAGAGGGTTTTGAAGGATAGGTATGGCACATTGATGATTTTTATCCAGTTTGATGAATTTTTCTCAACAATGGTTAGGGTTAAGGTAGTGACAGAGGTTTAGAAGGCTACTTTGGTCAAGCATTGTTGGTGTATCAATGGTTTGAGCTTTAACAGCTGTTTTGAACATCTGCTGCTCTGATGATGGAAGTGATTTGACTTGTGAAGTTCCTGCCGAATTAGTTATTGACAAACACATTTTAGATGCAAGTTTATCAGGATTATCATTACAGCGGGGTCTATATGGATTTTTAATGCAGTAAATTCACTGGTTTTTGTATTCAAGGTTTTAGCACACATCTACTTCATGTTTTAAACATTCTATAGATTTTGACAGTGGTTGAGTATCCCAGATGATAACCATATTTTACTTTGACCACATATTTTGTGTTTTAATCTTTTTAGAATTTAGAGTAAAACATGAGCAGCCAAATATTTTGAGATTTGTTAACAATCAACTTTGATTACTGATTTAGACTTGAGTATATGAATGAAATGACCCTAACTATACACCATCTCCTTTTGATCCATTATCAAGGAATATATCACCCTAGGCAAAAATAAAAGGGTTCTACATCCTGTGAGGTGTTTGAATTTTTACTATCTAAAAATAAATAAAAGTTCAAAATATATTATTCAAAAAAATGAAAGATAATATATCCTGTTTTATTCAATAGACCTTAACAAAACAAAAAAAAAATAAGTGAAGGTTCTCTGATAACAACATCAGTTAGATCTGGTGTTTTTTCAAAGTCAATGTAGCTTTTAATTAGGTCAGAATCACTTCATTCTCAAGTTTAAGAAAATGGTCAGTGAATTAAACCAAAATTTCATGACCACTGTTTGATACCATTACCTTGTCAGATGACTGTAACTATTAGGTGGCCTGTTCACAATGGTTTTGAAAGTTCTTTGTAAACCTTATTACCTTGTGAAGAATTTCTGAAAATTTTGCCTAATCCTCTTTATTGATAATTATCTGGTGATACCTTTGTTACGTGAACTTCCCTGATACAGTGATTGTACATGGTTGCTTGATGACATATGTTTGACCAAATGTGTAGATCTATTTTTGTTTCTCATTTTGCAGTACTAACCTGTGGACTCTTAAGGGTTTTGGATTTATACTCTTTTCTTTTGATTTCAAAAGTTTTGAGATGAATACACTTTTGAGTTTTTTTGGTGATTTCTCTTCTTTCCCTTTTTACCCTTTCCATAGATAAATACTGAAACGTTTACTGGAAGGTTTTAAGGAAGGAATACTTGATCCAGAATCATTTTCAGCAATGTTTTGGAGGGATTTGGTCATTTTTGCAAATGTTTATACCAAATTTCACATTACTCATGATCTGGATTTCTAAACATCAATACATATAACCTTTGCAGGATTTCACCCTTTTTTCTCACAAGTGAATTGGGTTAATTTCGTGTGATAACTGTGCTCTTTAATCGATGAACAATGCAAAACAATGTTAGTTATCAATAAATCAATGTGTTTTGGTGTTATTATATGTGTTTTATGTGTTTGATGATTTTACAATTCGATCCAATTCGATTTCAAGCTTTAAATCGCTTTCTGGAAAGTTATACGCAAACTGGTGCGTGAACGCAATCAGCTAAACGCGACAAACACTCCGGAATAGTGAAATAGGCTTAACATACCTTAAATAACCTTCACATAACTTAGAAATAAGTTTTGGATGGTTTGGTGTGTCGAAAACAAGTTTGTTCGACCGCAGGGACTATTTGTGTCAAACTGCGAAACTATACCGATTCGTATGATGTCGAATAGTCCAGAACCTGATCATAAGCTAAACATACCATAAATAACCTAAACATAGCTTAGAAATAAGCTTTGATAGGTTCGGTGTGCGAAAACATGCTTACATGATCTTCCAGGGACTAAAAGTGTCAAAAACGACGTAAGTTTGCATTTTCGCGCATATCTTACGTTCTGACCACATCTGGACATCCAAAATTTTTGTACACACTAAAATATTTTTATTTTAGTGATCGGCATGCAAAAATTCCATTCGTCGCTTAATTTGGTTCGTTTTCGCGTCCGTTTGAGTTTCATCGTAATTTAACGAACAACGCGACTGTACGACCAAACGAACCGGCATCCGTGATATTTCAGAGCATATTTCAGGTCCCCTACACTTTAGCGACCTTGTGGAGCCTTGAAAATGGCTTAACGGAGGTTAAAAACGTCGAAAACAAGCTTAAACACGTGCAGGGACCATTTCTGTCATTTTTGAAACTTTGCTGAATCTGACACATGGTAGCGTAGCGCGACCACCTCCTGCCTATGCCGTCGCGCTACGCGACGATCACATCTGGGCAGAAAGTTTGTTTTCAGCATCAGTTTGTAAATTCAGGGGCCTTTCTTGCAATTCCTTTGTGTGGTGACCAAGTTAGCACCTCTCCAAGCAAAGTATAGCTGTCAATTACACTTGTATGGTTGTGATTCATTGCTTAATGGCTAAACAAACCACTTGTCATGATCTTGTTGATCACCAACAAGTATAAATAGGCCACTCCATTCACTTGTTCTTTGCTCATTCTCATTTCTTCTCCTCTACATCTGACTTGGGAGCTCTCTCAAGCATTGGGACTTTGTCTTCTTGTTGAAAAGATAGCAAGGACCCTTAGTGAGCATTCTTTCATATCTTTTTATTGCTTTTTCCTTATGTAGTGCAGAAAGTCAAAAGTTTGGCCAACAGTTTGACTTTCGGTTTTGACCATCAATTGGTCAAGTCAAAGTTCAATTGAACTTTGAAACGTGATTGTAATCACGATAGTTATAATCCTTCGCGGTTATAGCTGCTGATTACCACGTTAGCTAGTTGTAGTGTCGAGTCAAAGTTTCAGTCAAAATGCGTTCTAGCACGCATTTTGCCTCGGAACTACTTTAGGGTATCAAAACACTTTGTTTTGATACCAAATCAGTAGGTTAGACATGTTTTGACATGTTTAACTCGACACTATTAGTTTGTGCTTGTTTAGGGTCGTAAGGTAAGCGGTCTAAACAACCGCTTACACTTTCGAACCCGACCCGTTTGGTCAATCTTTAGGATCCGACCAAGCACACTTAGTGATCATGGTTACATAGGTAATAACCACTGAGGTTATACCTTATGATCACATAGGATTGGTTAGTCATATGCTTGTTAGCTTGTATGCCCATAGGAAATGACCAAAATGCCCTTTTGAAGCATAAATCCGTATTTTGACTATGTGAACATAATTTTGACATATAACCTAATTTAGTAACATGTTTAGGGTTTATTGGGCATCTAAGACTTGGCATAGCACATAGTTAACCATCCGAACATAGTTTTACGCTAACGACGTCTTATAGTAGCTTATGTTACCATAATGTGTCGAAACGGGTCAAAAGCACTTAGGTAGGCTTTCTAATCAGAATGTTGGGCCTATTAAATCATACCATATGAGTTCAATTACTCATTTGATTTATAGAACCTCATTTTATCCTATCTCCCGATTTAGGAGCCGATTTATTAACATAGTTACTATACTAGGTGCCGGTTGATTCCGTGACCCTTGGAGCTTAAAATTGGCCTTATTCTCAAGACTAATTAGCAATCCCAAGTGAGTACATAGTTCCCCTATTTTACTGTTTTCAATTGTTTTGGGGTGATTCATATGTACAAAACGAATTTCAAGGTTTAAACGATAATTTCAAAAACGATGGTTTATACTAAACTAATAACGATTTCAATAAGGTGAACAAGACTTGTTGGTTGTGATTACATAACGAATGACATTCATTAGCTTTGGCCGAGCCGACCAGTATTAGGTTATGGTACCATAGGATCTGACAAATCCCGTTATCAGACTACACCCATGGTTATGTGTGGGGGTTATGTAGGTAACGACCGAACCTGATAATTGTTAACTTACCCTTTGGTGGTTTGTTAATACGAAACGAGAAACGAGTTGACGAGTCACGAAGGTTTGAATGTTGTTAACGAGACGACCAAAAGTAGTTTCACTATTAAAACGAATACGATTTTGGGACGAGTTAAACGATTTGAAACGAGATACACGATTTGAAACGAGTTAAACGAATTAAACGATTGGTTTTGGGTAGTGATTAGATAATGGGACGGGTGTAGTATGATAGAATCATGGTAGATACGCCGCTGGTACATCTTATATATAAGTGCTTCTATCATGTTACATTGCGTGTCATTATTTAGTTCACTGGGGAAACGATTTTGAAACGATGTCACACAACGAGGTTTTCGAAACGATATAAACCATACGAGTTTTATTAACGAGTTTTCACGAGATGTTTACAAGTTGTTATACTAAAACAAATATTTTTGAGTTAAGAGTCATGGCTACGAGATTTTATAAACTATAACCAATTAGATTTGTGTTGGTTATTTATGTTGCAATACACTTTTCAAAACGAGGTTTGTATTTTGACTCTTGTAGTCTAACGAGATACTGCAACATATAAACGAGCCATGAATCCGATACTCCCATAAAACCTATGTACTCGCCAGCATTTCTTTGCTGACTTTATTTTTACATATGTTTCAGGTGGTATTGGTTGATGTTGCTTGCTAGGAAGAAAGTTCACTTAGGATCTTGACAAGGCCTTAGTGACTTAAAAACAATTATAAACAATATGTAGTTTGTTTGTTTGGTTTAATGACAATGAACATTTCCTAATATTTCAATAAAACAAAACTTTTAACTACCATGGTTGTGGAACAATAATTCTGTCGCCTCACTCCCCGGCGTTTCCGCCGCGGTTTGTTGTTTTAACGCGGCCGGGGTGTGACAGAAGAGTTGGTATCAGAGCCAATGGTTATAGGGAATTAGGTTATTAGCAATGCTTTGACCTAGACTATAACTTTCTAGGACCCCAACACAAGTTTACTTGTGTTTAGATTCTAAAACAATACCGTCACCTATCCTTAGGTGATAACCACAACGAGAACACAATAACGAATCCGCTTTGAAAATTAATCATCTATCCTTGGATGATTGATTACTAGGTTTTGAACCTCCTGTTATAAGGTTTTGAACCCTTTGTTATATGGTTTTGAACCCTTCCGATTTGATCCATTTTGGCTTAAGTGCCTTCTGAATTTTTATAAATCTCGTCAAAGTTTGGATCTAAATAATGTGAACATGTGCAAACTGGAAGAGTGAATGCCTGTACCCTGAGTTTTCTGTCTAAGGCTAGGGTGTTCGTACAAATCCGCATTATCGGACCAGTCGCTCTTACCTGGGAACTCTTGGGGTGAGTGTTCACTTATAGGCGAGCATGTCTTCGGTGATACATTATTATGACCTATTTACTTTGATTTGTCACTGCGTGTCATTTGTTTGTTCGAGGTAACGAACGAATGATTGCCTACCTTGTGTTTTGTCGGTGTTTTCATTGCCTCTTTTGTTTCCCCAATTTTCGACCTCACTCGTTTCCCATGTTTCCTTTTTAGACAATGCCTCCTCGACGTGATGCTCAAACTTTTACTGCTGAGGAAGTCGCGGCCCTTGTCTCTCAGCAAATGGCTGCTGTACTTCCAGGCATTGTGACCCAAATCCACGAATTATACAACAATAACAATAATAACAACAACAATGCACCGTGTAATTTCAAGAATTTCAATTCTGCGAAGCCGCTTAAGTTTTCTGGGTCACAAGGAGCAACCGCGCTCCTGCAATGGTTTGAGAGTATCGAGAGCACATTCAGACATGTGCAATGTCCGAATGCGCGCAAAGTTGAGTTTGCTTCAAGTGTGTTCGAGAAGCGAGCTCTTACATGGTGGAACGGAGTGATGCGTGATAGGGGTGCCGAAGTGGCACTAGCACAAACTTGGGAAGAGCTCCGAGCTCTCATGATGAGAGAGTTCTGTCCCCGTCACGAGATTCGAGTGTTGGAACGAGAATTTGACGATTTGAAACAAGTCGGGGGAGAACACCGTGCTTATACGGATCGATTTGAGGAGCTTAGTTTGTTGTGTCCCACGATGGTTACCCCGCTGGATAAGGCAATCGAGAGGTATATCGATGGTTTACCCGACTCCATTCAGGACATCCTGACTGGCGTTAATCCTACTACAGTTCGTCAAGCAATCGAGTTGTCTGCTACCCTGACTGAGTCCCAAGTCAGGAAGGGTAAACTCACCCGCAAGGGTGATAAAAAGGATTCAACTGATTCTGATAAGGAAAAGGGTAAGGGTAAGCAGCAGGGTGAGTCTTCGAAAAAGTCAAGGAAGCGCAAGGCTTCCCAAAACTTTGCTGTCACCAATCAAACTGCTCAGAACCCACGAACTCAACCTCTTGCGAAGAAAGCATATGCTGGTACCGCACCTCACTGCACTCGATGTAATGGTCACCATGTTGCCCAACAGGCCTGTAAACAGTGTGCTACGTGTGGTAGGCTTGGGCATTTGGCCAATACTTGTCGTTTTGGTCAAAATCAGGCTGCCCAGGTTCCAGCACAAGCTCAAGGGAATGCTGCGAGATTCCCACCTGGTTCGTGTTTCAATTGCGGAGAAATGGGTCATTTCCGCAACAATTGCCCGAGATTGGTACACGCGAATGCGAATGATAACCCAAATCCGAACGCGAACGTGAATGTGAATCCCGCTCGTGGACGAGTGTTTAACATCAACGAGGCGATCGATGATGCAGCTATAAACAATTAGTATTTTGTATTCCTTTTGGTTGATATCTTTTAACATTTAAAGACAATGCGGTTGATATATAAATAAAATTTGTGATTTTATTTTAAACTACTGCAATTGTATGAGTGTTTGATGCAACCTTGTAATGTCAACATAAAGACAAACTGCTCCTGTGGTTCTGTCATTTCCATGATCACTTGTGATCTTCCCTAAAAACCTTAAACAATATTTTCGAATGTGTATCGATTACCGTGAGCTTGATAAGCTTACCATCAAGAATCGATACCCCCTACCTCGAATCGATGATCTCTTTGATCAGCTGCAAGGTGCTACCTGTTTTTCCAAGATCGACCTGCGTTCTGGGTATCATCAGCTTCGTGTATTCGAAGAAGATATTCCCAAAACTGCTTTCCGCATGAGATATGGACACTATGAGTTTACTGTCATGCCTTTGGTTTGACAAATGCTCCAGCTATCTTTATGGACTTAATGAATAGGGTCTGTAAACCTTATTTAGACAAGTTCATTATTATGTTCAATCACGACATTCTTAATTATTCAAGTCTCGAGCCGATAACGAGCAACACCTTCGTTTGACTCTCGAACTCCTAAAGAAGGAACAACTTTTTGCTAAATTCTCCGAGTGTGAATTCTGGCTTAAAGAAGTTCAGTTCTTGGGACATATAGTCAACGAGCAGGGTATTCATCCAAAATTGCAACAATTAAGGATTGGAATACACCTACGACACCCACAGAAGTTCGTTCTTTTCTTGGTCTCGCTGGTTATTATCGTCGTTTCATTACGAACTTCTCTAGGATTGCGATTCATGAGGATCTATCTGCTGATAAACTTGCAAAGATTTATGTTGATGAGATTGTATCACGACATGGTGTTCCTTTGGATATCATTTCCGTCGTGATGCTCGATTTTCATCTCATTTTTGGAGAACCATGCAATCTGCTATGGGAACTCAACTAAATCTAAGCACTGATTATCATTCCCAAACAGATGGACCATCCGAAAGGACGACTCAAACTTTGGAGGATACGCTTAGAGCATGCGTGATCGACTTTGGTGGTAAAAGGGATTCTCATCTGCCATTGATCGAGTTCTCTTACAATAATAGTTATCATGCTAGCATTATTATGGCACCATTCGAAGCTCTTTACGGTCGAAAATGTCGTTCACCTGTTTGTTGGAATGAGATCGGTGAGGTTCAGCTTACTGGACCTGAACTCATTCTGGAAACGACAGACAAAGTCAAGAAAATTCGTGATAATCTTGTGACAGCTAGAAGCCGTCAAAAGAGTCATGCGGATTTACGACGCAAGTCCTTAGAATTTCAAGTCGGAGACCATGTCCTACTCAAGGTGTCACCTTGGAAAGGAGTGGTGAGATTTGGAAGGAAAGGAAAACTTGCACCACGATACGTTGGACCATTTAAGGTTATTGAAAGAGTTGGAAAGGTTGCCTATCGACTAGAGCTACCTCCAGAGCTTGGAAATATTCATCCGACTTTTCACATGTCCAATTTGCGAAAGTGTTTAGCTGACGCTGATCTTCACATTCCTCTCGACGAGATCCAAATCGATGAAACGATACACTTTGTCGAGAAACCTGTGGAGATAATGGACTGTACATCCAACAGTTGATGAACAAACGGATTTATATTAGTCAAAGTTCGTTGGGTATCCAAACGTGGCCCAAAGTTTACTTGGGAACATGAGGACCAAATGAAGACGAAATATCCGCAATTGTTCTCACAAGTTTCCTCTAGTTAAAATTTCGGGACGAAATTTCCTAAAGTAGGAGAGACTGTGACAACTGTGCTCTTTAATCGATGAACAATGCAAAACAATGTTAGTTATCAATAAATCAATGTGTTTTGGTGTTATTATATGTGTTTTATGTGTTTGATGATTTTACAATTCGATCCAATTCGATTTCAAGCTTTAAATCGCTTTCTGGAAAGTTATACGCAAACTGGTGCGTGAACGCAATCAGTTAAACGCGACAAACACTCCGGAATAGTGAAATAGGCTTAACATACCTTAAATAACCTTCACATAACTTAGAAATAAGTTTTGGATGGTTTGGTGTGTCGAAAACAAGTTTGTTCGATCGCAGGGACTATTTGTGTCAAACTGCGAAACTATACCGATTCGTATGATGTCGAATAGTCTAGAACTTGATCATAAGCTAAACATACCATAAATAACCTAAACATAGCTTAGAAATAAGCTTTTATAGGTTCGGTGTGCGAAAACATGCTTACATGATCTTCCAGGGACTAAAAGTGTCAAAAACGACGTAAGTTTGCATTTTCGCGCATATCTTACGTTCTGACCACATCTGGACATCCAAAATTTTTGTACACACTAAAATATTTTTATTTTAGTGATCGGCATGCAAAAATTCCATTCGTCGCTTAATTTGGTTCGTTTTCGCGTCCGTTTGAGTTTCGTCGTAATTTAACGAACAACGCGACTGTACGACCAAACGAACCGGCATCCGTGATATTTCAGAGCATATTTCAGGTCCCCTACACTTTAACGACCTTGTGGAGCCTTGAAAATGGTTTAACGGAGGTTAAAAACGTCGAAAACAAGCTTAAACACGTGCAGGGACCATTTCTGTCATTTTTGAAACTTTGCTGAATCTGACACATGGTAGCGTAGCGCGACCACCTCCTGCCTATGCCGTCGCGCTACGCGACGATCACATCTGGGCAGAAAGTTTGTTTTCAGCATCAGTTTGTAAATTCAGGGGCCTTTCTTGCAATTCCTTTGTGTGGTGACCAAGTTAGCACCTCTCCAAGCAAAGTATAGCTGTCAATTACACTTGTATGGTTGTGATTCATTGCTTAATGGCTAAACAAACCACTTGTCATGATCTTGTTGATCACCAACAAGTATAAATAGGCCACTCCGTTCACTTGTTCTTTGCTCATTCTCATTTCTTCTCCTCTACATCTGACTTGGGAGCTCTCTCAAGCATTGGGACTTTGTCTTCTTGTTGAAAAGATAGCAAGGACCCTTAGTGAGCATTCTTTCATATCTTTTTATTGCTTTTTCCTTATGTAGTGCATGTCACACCCCCAAAATCCCACCTGCGGAGTACTACCGCTTGGAGGCGTGACTGACCAGGATCCAGCCACCAATCATACTGAACAAGCATATAAGCAGTTATAAAAGTTTAACAAATACGATTGGTGTTTCCAAAACAAATAAGTTTAAGTTGCAAGCGGAAGCATAAGTTTAAAGTTATAACATAAGTCCAAAAGTTTTAAGTTTAACATAGCACGCAACAATCCGTGTCCCACAACGATCCTCCTCCATGCAAGCTCCAGCTGAGTACCTAGGGTCCTGAAAAGCATGTAGTAACGAGTCAACAACTAGTTGAGTGAGTTCACGGTTGGGTGTTCGTTTTAGTTGTTCCGAAAACAGTTTCCTTTAACTGGCATCCTGCCGTGGGGGTTACCCCATAGTTTAAAAACGTGACATGTTCGTTCCCAGTTACTCCGGCACTCCGGCCGTGGGGGCTACCCCATGTAGTTATCAGGCATTTCGGCCGTGGGGGCTACCCCATGCGTACACTAGACTCGTTACCATATCGACTGCTGACTGTAGTCATGTTTATGTGCCCTGAAAACATCAATGTCTATCATCATTGACGTGCCCCAGATCCATTAGTTCACGCCCGTCCTCTGCGGCACGGTGTGAGGCTTGTCAGACCTAAATAGCGCTATCTAACTAATGACCCGCTCGCCATTGGCCCGGCGATTAGTCGATACAAAAAGGAGGGACTTCGTGATAGAGTTTTAGTCTAGTACGTTTATCCGTCCGTCCGGACGAGGAATCACATTCCTGAACCACTGACGTCCTACCCAAGGAGGACGAGGAATCCACGTTCCTTAACCCCATTCCCAACCCAGGGAATCCCATGCTTTGTAAAAGGTGTGAACTCACCTTGGTTTGCTCGGCAGTTAATCACAGAAAGTCAATCAAGTCGCAAGTAGTCAATAACGTCCTAACACGGATATCACTTATAATCAGATTCGAACCAAGTAGTGCACAAATGTTCAACACGTATGGCAACACGTTTAACAGTTATAGTTCCTAGTTATCATTCGAGCACAGCCCAAAGTCTAAGTGTAAGGCCCAAACAGTTGGGCTCGTGATAACAGGCCCAAATAACACATCAATAGTAGCACAGAAGTCCATAAATTCGGCCCACTAACTTAGGCCCAAAGTGTGGTCTCGAGTCGCAACCGGACTCGCAAGCATGGTCTCGAGTCATGCTGTGTGTGCTGATCTCAGGTGGTTGCGAGTCGCAACCGGTGTCGCAACCATGGTCTCGGTTCATCATGCTAAGGTCTCGAGTCGCAACGGGACTCGTAACCTATGGTTTCGGCTTGTCCTGATATGGTTGCGAGTCGCAACCGCGTGGTCTCGAGTTGTCACGCTGTGGTTGCGAGTCGCAACTGGGTGATTGCGAGTCGGTAGCAGTCGTTTTCATGTTCACGTGTTGATGCAGATGTAGTCAGCCAAATGGTACAATGTAATCAGGCCCTAAATCAGGAAATAACCAATAGAATTCCACTAACATTTTTCCTAATCAGGCTATTAGTCAAAGGTGGATCAAAATCACAAGGGTTTTCAATCTTCAACTATCATTCAAAGTGTTCTTCAAATATTCAAACTTATATTCATCAAGTTCATAGCATTTTTATCACTTATTCAATCCAAAACTATGAACAAACATCAAAACACTTAGCATAACACACAACTCGGTTTTCATATAGGTCCGATTTCATCCCAAGTGCAACCCGATTTTATGTATCATCAAGATCTAGTAGTTTAAACTCTATTTAACCCAAGATATCATAACCCATGCATATAGTTTCATCTTTTGACAACAAATGGTTATTTCATCAAACAAGCTTCTTGATAAACAATCATCTCATATAAAAGAACAACTTAACCATCAAACTCAAACATGAATCATCAACATTCATACATCACAAATCACAACAAAAAAATCTACCATAAACATTAAAAACACTAACCGGTTAATGGGTTTCGAGGATGTGTGTAAAGCTTCCAACCGGGTGTGTGTGTGAGCCGATCCAAGTCCAAATCCGAGAATGATGAAGTGTTTGTGTTCTAGAGTTTAAGTGAGAGGAGTAGGAGAGTGTGTGTGTGTAATGTTTCAACAAATGGCAAAAGTTAACTAAGGGTGGTTTATATATAGTCAAGTTCCAAGTGTTGCACCCTTAATGGGTTTTCGGGTGGGGTTTACGGCCCAAAGGCCCAACCGGCCAAAGGTTCTCGGCCCAAGTTCACTCGAGACCTCATGGTCTCGAGTCGGGTTCCTTATTCTCGGTCGGGTTCTTTGTTTTCGGGTTGGGTTCTCGGTTCACGTAAAACATGTACACACATAAATATATACAAATGCACACATACAAAGCACATAAAAGTTCACGCTATCATTAAGTTTGATCGGTTAACTAGTCACAAAACGTACAAGCAAGTTACATCAAGACACAACGAAAGGTTCTAGATTTCGAGTTGTCACATCATCCCCAAGTTGAAAGAAATTTCGTCCCGAAATTTGATGGCACTCACTGAGGAAGCTAGTCAAGTTGTATGGTTTTCCCGGTTATCCTGGGGTGTCACATCCACCCCCCGTTGATCTGGAATTTCGTCCCGAAATTCCGTAGCTTCAGCCTCAGTAGCGTTTGTACTGTTCTCAAACAGTTGGGGATACTTTTGTTTCATCCGATCTTCGCGCTCCCAGGTAAACTCTGGGCCGCGACGTGAGTTCCAACGAACTCGAACGAGAGGTATTCTAGTGCTCTTGAGGACCTTAACATCCCGGTCCGTGATCTCGACAGGTTCTTCGACGAATTTCAACTGTTCGTCGATCGTGAGTTCCTTCAGAGGAACTACGTGCGTCTCATCTGACAGACACTTCTTCAGATTTGACACATGGAAAACGTTGTGAACTGCACCGAGTTCTGCTGGTAGTTTCAGTCTGTAGGCCACCTTGCCTATTTTCTCAAGGATTTCGAAAGGTCCAACGTATCGTGGGTTGAGTTTGCCTCGTTTACCAAAACGAACAACACCCTTCCAGGGTGAAACTTTGAGTAATACCCGCTCCCCTACCTGGAGCTCAAGTGGTTTCCTGCCCTTATCGGCGTAAGCCTTCTGACGGTCACGAGCGGCCGCCATGCGTTGTCGTATTTGAGCAATCCGCTCAGTAGTGTCTACCACATGTTCTGGACCAGTGATTTGACTATCTCCCACCTCTGCCCAACAGAGGGGTGACCGGCATTTACGTCCGTACAATGCCTCAAACGGAGCAGCTTTAATGCTGGTGTGGTAGCTGTTATTATACGAGAATTCCACGAGTGGCAGATGCCTTTCCCAGCCGTTGCCAAAGTCGATTACACATGCACGAAGCATGTCTTCTAAGGTTTGAATAGTGCGCTCGGACTGCCCGTCCGTCTGCGGGTGATACGCTGTGCTCATGTCAAGACGTGAGCCAAAAGACTTGTGCATTGCCTGCCACAGTTCCGAAGTAAAACGTGCATCTCGATCAGAGATAATAGAGGTGGGCACCCCGTGCCTCGAAACAACTTCCTTGAGGTATATTTCCGCTAAAGTGGAGAACTTATCCGTCTCCTTGATTGCCAAAAAGTGTGCGGATTTCGTGAGTCGATCCACGATCACCCAGATAGTATCGTTTCCGCGCTGTGATCTAGGTAGGCCAGTAACGAAATCCATGGAAATTTGCTCCCATTTCCATTGTGGTATCTCTGGTTGTTGGAGTAGGCCTGAGGGTTTCTGATATTCCGTCTTGACTCGCGCACAAGTTAAGCACTTGTTGACGTAAGTTGCTATGTGGGCCTTCATGCTAGGCCACCAGTACGTAGTTTTAATATCGTGGTACATCTTATCCGAACCAGGGTGTACCGAGTAGCGAGATTTGTGCGCTTCATCCATCACAAGTTCCCGTAAATCGCCATAGTGCGGGACCCAAATGCGTCCTGTTACATAATAAGCACCGTCTTCCTTCTGTTCTAAGCGTTGCCTTGACCCGCGTAGGGCTTCGGCTCTAATGTTCTCTGGTTTCAGTGCTTCTATCTGAGCAGCTCGTATTTGCGAAGGTAGACTAGAATGTATCGTGAGTTGTAGAGCTCTTACGCGTTTAGGCGTAGTGTCCTTTCGACTCAGGGCGTCTGCCACAACATTGGCCTTGCCCGGGTGATACCTGATAGAGCACTCGTAATCATTCAGCAGCTCGACCCATCGTCGCTGCCGCATATTCAGTTCCTTCTGCTTGAATATGTGTTCTAGACTTCTGTGGTCGGTGTAGATGGCGCACTTGGTTCCGTAAAGGTAATGCCGCCATAGCTTAAGTGCGAAAACAACAGCTCCCAGCTCTAAATCATGTGTCGTGTAGTTCTTCTCGTGAACTTTAAGTTGTCGTGAGGCGTAAGCTATGACTTTATCTCGTTGCATCAATACACAACCAAGACCTTGAATTGATGCATCACAGTAAACCACAAAATCTTCTGTGCCCTCTGGCAGTGAAAGGATAGGTGCACTACAAAGTCTATCCTTTAGATGCTGAAAAGCTAACTCTTGTGTATTTCCCCAATGATAAACAACGCCCTTCTGCGTTAACAAAGTGAGAGGCTGCGCGATCTTAGAAAAATCCTTAATGAATCTCCTGTAGTAACCTGCCAATCCCAAGAATTGGCGAATTTCCTTTGGTGTGCGAGGCGCAGGCCAGTTCTTAATAGAGTCCACTTTGGATGGATCAACGTGAATCCCATCCTTGTTCACCACATGCCCTAGGAAATGGACCTCTCGAAGCCAGAAGTCGCATTTCGAGAACTTTGCGTAAAGCTGTTCCTTCCGAAGGAGTTCCAAAATAAGTCGTAGATGCTGTTCGTGCTCTTCTTTGCTCTTAGAATAGATCAGGATGTCGTCGATGAAGACTATAACAAACTTGTCCAGGTACGGCTTGCACACTCGATTCATCAAATCCATAAAAACTGCCGGTGCGTTCGTCAGCCCAAACGGCATGACCAGAAACTCATAGTGCCCATATCGAGTCCTAAAGGCCGTCTTAGAGACATCCTCTTCTCGAACTCTCAACTGGTGATATCCCGATCTCAGATCGATCTTTGAGTAGTAGCTCGACCCCTGCAACTGGTCGAACAAGTCGTCAATACGCGGTAGAGGATAACGATTCTTCACAGTTACCTTGTTGAGTTCACGATAGTCGATACACATTCTGAAGGTACCATCCTTCTTCTTCACAAATAATACTGGAGCTCCCCAAGGCGATGAGCTAGGACGAATGAAACCCTTATCCAGAAGTTCTTGTAGTTGCGTGGAGAGTTCTTCCAACTCTGATGGAGCTAAACGATAAGGTGCACGGGCTACAGGCGCGGCTCCAGGAGCTAGTTCAATCTGAAACTCGACTTGGCGATGGGGCGGAAGACCAGGTAACTCCTCAGGGAATACCTCAGGATAGTCGCGTACAACGGGAAAATCTTCTAGCTTCTTCTCTTTCTCTGTGGTGTCAGTAACTAGAGCCAAAATCGCAGTGTGGCCCTTTCGTAAGCATTTCTGGGCCTTAAGAAGAGAGATGATGTTCTCAACAGCACTTCTCTTGTCGCCACGAATCATGAGAGGTTCTCTACCTAAACCAGGAATACGAACGATCTTCTCGTTGCAAAGAATCTCTGCTCGGTGTTGGGATAACCAATCCATCCCAATGACAACGTCGAAACTACCCAAGATAATAGGAATAAGATCGATAGGGAAGGTCTGGTTAGCGAGAATAAGCTGACAACCCTTGACTACGTGTGAGGCTTCCAAACTCTTACCATTTGCTAGCTCTACAGTGTGCTTGTCGCTCAGGGGTGTAGGATTACGCTTAAGCATCTTACTAACTTCTAGTGACACATAGCTAGTATCGGCACCCGAATCAAATAAGACTGTAACATAAAAGTCGTCGAGAAGGAACTTACCCGTCACCACGTTGGGATCATTCCTTGCTTCACCTTGACCAATCACGAACACACGCCCCCTAGCACCATTGTTGTTGTTGTTCCCATTGTTACCATTCCCCTGATTGTTGTTGTTGTTCTGGTTCAGTTGGGGACAATCCTTCTTGAAGTGGCCTTCAGCTCCACACTGAAAGCATCCTTTGTTGTTACCCTGCTGCTGTCGCTGGTTCTGCTGAGGTTGCTGACGATTCTGATTGGCGGGGTATGCGCTCCTGCAATCCTTTGCAACATGACCAGGCTTGTTGCACCGATGACAATTGCCCCTGGTGCATGGCCCACTGTGGTGTAGGTTGCAACGATTGCACTTGGGGTGATTTCCTTTGTACCCACCATGACTTTGACCACCAGACGTCTGCTGACTGGGGCTCTTGTGATCATCCGTCTTTCTTTGCTGAGACTGAGATTGCACAGAAGTCGAACCCCTGCTTGAAGTTCCATCCCATTTCCGTTTATCCCCACTAGAAGCACCAGAAGTAGTTGCAGCACCTATACGCTTCGGTAACTTGTTCTGCTCCACCGCTTGGTCAGTGAGACGATGAGCCAACTGTACAACCTGCTGGATAGTAGTCAAGTTCGCTGAAGTCACATGACTTTGGATTTCTGGCACCAAGCCCTTGAGATAGAGTTCAATTCGCTTATACGGAGGATCCACCATAGTAGGACACAACAAGGCTAGCTCATGCGATCTCTTAGTGTATGCCTCAATCTCTGACCCCGACATCTTGAGATTGTAGAACTCATCTTCCAGCTTGTGAATGTCGTCACGACTGCAGTATTCTTCCCTGATCATTTCCTTGAAAGTTTCCCATGGGGTGGCGTTGGCAGCAACCAACCCCAGCATTTGTACTTGAGCATTCCACCACGTGAGGGCCAAACCCTCGAGAGTACCAGTAGCATACTTCACCCTGCGCGCTTCAGGGCATTCACACATTTCGAACACAGACTCCAGTTTCTCAAACCAGTGTAGGAGACCTACTGCTCCTTCAGTGCCGCTAAAGGTAGTGGGTCGACAGTCCATAAAGGTCTTAAAAGTGCACACCGGTGCCTGAGCATATTGACCTAAGGTAGGTGAAAGAAAGACAGAGTTTAACACAAAGGTTGGTTCACGAGGGTAGGATCCAAATGATCCTAGAACAATTTCGGACTGCAGGATATACCTCCCGCGTGTGCAGCTGCGAGTGCTGCGGCAACTCGTTCGTTGATCAAAGCCGTCAACTGGGCTTGTGTCATGTTAACGCGTCCAGACATGATTCTTCATAATAAGAGTAATACGTGTGAGAGAGGTTCGCGAAAGTACAATAGTAGGACAGAGCAAGCACACACGTGTTCAAACAGCAGTAGCTATTCTAATCAAGCATATCATGAGCAATGTACTATGTAACTAACAGGTAGGCAATATACACACATCACATTACCTAGAATGTCGAGCCTTGCATGAGGAGCGAAGTGTCGTTGTGGACCGTTGAGCACTAAACCGGTTATAGTCTGGTTTTAACAAAAACGTTTCTCCTTTATTAAAACCAAGTTCACTATAACCAATGGCTCTGATACCAATCTGTCACACCCCCAAAATCCCACCTGCGGAGTACTACCGCTTGGAGGCGTGACTGACCAGGATCCAGCCACCAATCATACTGAACAAGCATATAAGCAGTTATAAAAGTTTAACAAATACGATTGGTGTTTCCAAAACAAATAAGTTTAAGTTGCAAGCGGAAGCATAAGTTTAAAGTTATAACATAAGTCCAAAAGTTTTAAGTTTAACATAGCACGCAGCAATCCGTGTCCCACAACGATCCTCCTCCATGCAAGCTCCAGCTGAGTACCTAGGGTCCTGCAAAGCATGTAGTAACGAGTCAACAACTAGTTGAGTGAGTTCACGGTTGGGTGTTCGTTTTAGTTGTTCCGAAAACAGTTTCCTTTAACTGGCATCCTGCCGTGGGGGTTACCCCATAGTTTAAAAACGTGACATGTTCGTTCCCAGTTACTCCGGCACTCCGGTCGTGGGGGCTACCCCATGTAGTTATCAGGCATTTCAGCCGTGGGGGCTACCCCATGCGTACACTAGACTCGTTACCATATCGACTGCTGACTGTAGTCATGTTTACGTGCCCTGAAAACATCAATGTCTATCATCATTGACGTGCCCCAGATCCATTAGTTCACGCCCGTCCTCTGCGGCACGGTGTGAGGCTTGTCAGACCTAAATAGCGCTATCTAACTAATGACCCGCTCGCCATTGGCCCGGCGATTAGTCGATACAAAAAGGAGGGACTTCGTGATAGAGTTTTAGTCTAGTACGTTTATCCGTCCGTCCGGACGAGGAATCACATTCCTGAACCACTGACGTCCTACCCAAGGAGGACGAGGAATCCACGTTCCTTAACCCCATTCCCAACCCAGGGAATCCCATGCTTTGTAAAAGGTGTGAACTCACCTTGGTTTGCTCGGCAGTTAATCACAGAAAGTCAATCAAGTCGCAAGTAGTCAATAACGTCCTAACACGGATATCACTTATAATCAGATTCGAACCAAGTAGTGCACAAATGTTCAACACGTATGGCAACACGTTTAACAGTTATAGTTCCTAGTTATCATTCGAGCACAGCCCAAAGTCTAAGTGTAAGGCCCAAACAGTTGGGCTCGTGATAACAGGCCCAAATAACACATCAATAGTAGCACAGAAGTCCATAAATTCGGCCCACTAACTTAGGCCCAAAGTGTGGTCTCGAGTCGCAACCGGACTCGCAAGCATGGTCTCGAGTCATGCTGTGTGTGCTGATCTCAGGTGGTTGCGAGTCGCAACCGGTGTCGCAACCATGGTCTCGGTTCATCATGCTAAGGTCTCGAGTCGCAACGGGACTCGTAACCTATGGTTTCGGCTTGTCCTGATATGGTTGCGAGTCGCAACCGCGTGGTCTCGAGTTGTCACGCTGTGGTTGCGAGTCGCAACTGGGTGATTGCGAGTCGGTAGTAGTCGTTTTCATGTTCACGTGTTGATGCAGATGTAGTCAGCCAAATGGTACAATGTAATCAGGCCCTAAATCAGGAAATAACCAATAGAATTCCACTAACATTTTTCCTAATCAGGCTATTAGTCAAAGGTGGATCAAAATCACAAGGGTTTTCAATCTTCAACTATCATTCAAAGTGTTCTTCAAATATTCAAACTTATATTCATCAAGTTCATAGCATTTTTATCACTTATTCAATCCAAAACTATGAACAAACATCAAAACACTTAGCATAACACACAACTCGGTTTTCATATAGGTCCGATTTCATCCCAAGTGCAACCCGATTTTATGTATCATCAAGATCTAGTAGTTTAAACTCTATTTAACCCAAGATATCATAACCCATGCATATAGTTTCATCTTTTGACAACAAATGGTTATTTCATCAAACAAGCTTCTTGATAAACAATCATCTCATATAAAAGAACAACTTAACCATCAAACTCAAACATGAATCATCAACATTCATACATCACAAATCACAACAAAAAAATCAACCATAAACATTAAAAACACTAACCGGTTAATGGGTTTCGAGGATGTGTGTAAAGCTTCCAACCGGGTGTGTGTGTGAGCCGATCCAAGTCCAAATCCGAGAATGATGAAGTGTTTGTGTTCTAGAGTTTAAGTGAGAGGAGTAGGAGAGTGTGTGTGTGTAATGTTTCAACAAATGGCAAAAGTTAACTAAGGGTGGTTTATATATAGTCAAGTTCCAAGTGTTGCACCCTTAATGGGTTTTCGGGTGGGGTTTACGGCCCAAAGGCCCAACCGGCCAAAGGTTCTCGGCCCAAGTTCACTCGAGACCTCATGGTCTCGAGTCGGGTTCCTTATTCTCGGTCGGGTTCTTTGTTTTCGGGTTGGGTTCTCGGTTCACGTAAAACATGTACACACATAAATATATACAAATGCACACATACAAAGCACATAAAAGTTCACGCTATCATTAAGTTTGATCGGTTAACTAGTCACAAAACGTACAAGCAAGTTACATCAAGACACAACGAAAGGTTCTAGATTTCGAGTTGTCACAGTGCAGAAAGTCAAACGTTTGGCCAACAGTTTGACTTTCGGTTTTGACCATCAATTGGTCAAGTCAAAGTTCAATTGAACTTTGAAACGTGATTGTAATCACGATAGTTATAATCCTTCGCGGTTATAGCTGCTGATTACCACGTTAGCTAGTTGTAGTGTCGAGTCAAAGTTTCGGTCAAAATGCGTTTTAGCACGCATTTTGCCTTGGAACTACTTTAGGGTATCAAAACACTTTGTTTTGATACCAAATCAGTAGGTTAGACATGTTTTGACATGTTTAACTCGACACTATTAGTTTGTGCTTGTTTAGGGTCGTACGGTAAGCGGTCTAAACAACCGCTTACACTTTCGAACCCGACCCGTTTGGTCGATCTTTAGGATCCGACCAAGCACACTTAGTGATCATGGTTACATAGGTAATAACCACTGAGGTTATACCTTATGATCACATAGGATTGGTTAGTCATATGCTTGTTAGCTTGTATGCCCATAGGAAATGACCAAAATGCCCTTTTGAAGCATAAATCCGTATTTTGACTATGTGAACATAATTTTGACATATAACCTAATTTAGTAACATGTTTAGGGATTATTGGGCATGTAAGACTTGGCATAGCACATAGTTAACCATATGAGTTCAATTACTCATTTGATTTATAGAACCTCATTCTATCCTATCTCCCGATTTAGGAGCCGATTTATTAACATAGTTACTATACTAGGTGCCGGTTGATTCCGTGACCCTTGGAGCTTAAAATTGTCCTTATTCTCAAGACTAATTAGCAATCCCAAGTGAGTACATAGTTCCCCTATTTTACTGTTTTCAATTGTTTTGGGGTGATTCATATGTACAAAACGAATTTCAAGGTTTAAACGATAATTTCAAAAACGATGGTTTATACTAAACTAATAACGATTTCAATAAGGTGAACAAGACTTGTTGGTTGTGATTACATAACGAATGACATTCATTAGCTTTGGCCGAGCCGACCAGTATTAGGTTATGGTACCATAGGATCTGACAAATCCCGTTATCAGACTACACCCATGGTTATGTGTGGGGGTTATGTAGGTAACGACCGAACCTGATGATTATTAACTTACCCTTTGGTGGTTTGTTAATACGAAACGAGAAACGAGTTGACGAGTCACGAAGGTTTGAATGTTGTTAACGAGACGACCAAAAGTAGTTTCACTATTAAAACGAATACGATTTTGGGACGAGTTAAACGATTTGAAACGAGATACACGATTTGAAACGAGTTAAACGAATTAAACGATTGGTTTTGGGTAGTGATTAGATAATGGGACGGGTGTAGTATGATAGAATCATGGTAGATACGCCGCTGGTACATCTTATATATAAGTGCTTCTATCATGTTACATTGCGTGTCATTATTTAGTTCACTGGGGAAACGATTTTGAAACGATGTCACACAACGAGGTTTTCGAAACGATATAAACCATACGAGTTTTATTAACGAGTTTTCACGAGATGTTTACAAGTTGTTATACTAAAACAAATATTTTTGAGTTAAGAGTCATGGCTACGAGATTTTATAAACTATAACCAATTAGATTTGTGTTGGTTATTTATGTTGCAATACACTTTTCAAAACGAGGTTTGTATTTTGACTCTTGTAGTCTAACGAGATACTGCAACATATAAACGAGCCATGAATCCGATACTCCCATAAAACCTATGTACTCGCCAGCATTTCTTTGCTGACTTTATTTTTACATATGTTTCAGGTGGTATTGGTTGATGTTGCTTGCTAGGAAGAAAGTTCACTTAGGATCTTGACAAGGCCTTAGTGACTTAAAAACAATTATAAACAATATGTAGTTTGTTTGTTTGGTTTAATGACAATGAACATTTCCTAATATTTCAATAAAACAAAACTTTTAACTACCATGGTTGTGGAACAATAATTCTGTCGCCTCACTCCCCGGCGTTTCCGCCGCGGTTTGTTGTTTTAACGCGGCCGGGGTGTGACATTTCGAATCCTTTTAACACAGGTATATTACAACCACAGTTTGGAGTTGATCCATGGTTATGTTTGATGCAAGGTTTTGAGACTACTGATTTTCATTTTAATTTTAAACAATTTTGTTTTTAACTTTTGAGGATTTTTCAAAATTGTTGTTCACATATAATGTCCTGTTCCTAAGGTTTTGTTCAACTCTCTTATGTTACCAAAGGCATAAATGCAATTTTTCTGAACATATGTCTTTAATGACTAGAGATGAACCCTTAGCAGCAGTCAATAATGGAACCAACATAGTTTTCATCATACACACTGAAGTATCATAGAACTGTGAGTGAATATACCCAATCCGAAATTATTAGACAATTTTAAATCTAACAACCATCGGTGGTTTATATAAAACCATCAGTGTTACGTGAATCCTATGTGATAAATAACATCTTGGTTGTTTTACAAAAGTTTCTGAATAATCAACTTTGGATGTGATTACCTTTTACTTTTGTTTTTCAACAAATACGATCAATCTTAGTATCAATGAATTTTGAACTGAACTTTTATTGTTAGTGCACGATGTCTAAAGCCTACGTCTTAGTCTTAGTCATGCTTGTATAGGGTCTAGGGGTCAAATATGTCAAGTATGTAATGTATAGGGGCTGAATTGTAAGTTTTATGTGTTTATGTAGTGATTCCGCTTGAAATGACACTTTGTCATTTCAAGCGAAATCAGAAGCTTGTGATTCCGCTCGAAATGACAAGGTGTCATTTCAAGCGGAATTAGATCCCCTATATGTAGTTGTGTTGTTTCTCATTTTGGCACCGATTCGTCAAGTTGTATACCGAACTGCTGCCAAATTTTTCTGTGATCAATTAATGAGAAACAATGTTTAAAGTGATATTCTGTCTATTTCTACTCCATTCTCTTTGATTCAAACTGTTTGTGTGATTCCGCCACATAAACAGTGGTATTTTGACTCTGATTGACCCATTAGATCGTCAATATCGATCCTACAATTGGTATCAGAGCAAGTTATGAGCTAAAATACCTGAATCAGAGCTTTTTACCTACACTTTTTGGATTTCTGGACATTTCCACGGGTAAAATGGACTGAGTTTTTGATATATTGGGTAAAAGTGACATTTAACAAACCCTTGAAAGTATCAGTTTAAAATTCGACTTAAAAGTGGTAAAAATGGCCTAAAAACCTGATTCTGCTTGAACGAAGGTTGTTGTGATTTCGCTTGAATTTCGAGCGAAATCAAGTTTTCTGGTTGTAAATTTGTTATTCCGCTTGAGCATTTGAAGCGGAATCAGTGATTCCTCTCGAATTCTGTGGTTCCTCTTGAAGTGTTCATCTGATTCCGCCTGAAAGTGTGATTCCGCTTGAATCACAACTTTTATTTCGCTTGAAGTTTAAAATCTGATTTCGCTTGAGAAGTTAAACTGTGATTTCGCTTGAACTTTAAAATTTAGATTTCGCTTGAAAAACATTTTAAGTTTGAAAATCATGGTTTGAGGGTTGAAGTCCATTTCGTTCGTGATATCTCGTTGGAAGTTCAGTTTGTGTAGAACGTGTTTTCAGTAAAGTCACTTGTTTTTCAAAAAGTTGAAAAGTTTTCAGTAGTTGTCACCTAAAATGGAAAATCAAGATTTCTACAACTTCTTCGCGGGCAGTGGTATGACAACAGGTCAGAGTCCAGCGAGTATCGTTCAAAACGTCAACATGGAAAACGAATTGGGAATGATGCAAAAGTGTAGGATCGTTGTTAGACCCAAACGAGTCGTTCAGAAGAGTTGTTAATCCGGATCAAAGGCGGAATCAATGAAACGGACGCTCAATGTAATTATAATGCCTCTTATATTGATTTAACACTGATTACAACCTGAGAACAATTTAGCAGCACTTCGTTACACAATCCTGATTCCGTGCCAAATGAAATAGACAAGTGCACTATATATACTAGTGCTGATTTCGCTCCAAAGGTACCAAAGTCATTTCGAGCGGAATCAGAAACTTCTGATTTTGCTTGAAATGGTCTTGGTCCATTTCGAGCGGAATCACACTCTAATTCACTAAAATCTATTTCTCGATCCTCGTGCACTGTATATCCTATCCTATCTCATTACATGATACAAGACGAAGTCAATAGACATAGTGCACTAACAAAAAGCCTCCAAAGTTGATGAACCTGGATGAATATGCGGGATGGTCAGGCAGATTTAAGAACTGGGTTCAGGCTAACCATTTCGAATGCTGGATGAAGATAGAAGCGAAGTACCTTCCACCGGTTGATGGTTTAGGTATGGTGAAGGGTATTGGATGTCTGACAGAGACAGAACAGAATGATTTCAAAGCCGAGAAAAAGATGATTAGTATCCTCCAGTAGGCTATCAAAGAGGATATTTTAGTGTTGTTGCAACATGAAGACAATGCTCAATCCATGTGGCAGTCATTGCAGATAAAGTTTCAAGGTAGTGTGTCGAAGATCAAGAGCAAGAAGGCTTTGATCAAGAAGGAGTTTGATATTTTTACCGGCATGAAGGGTGAAACTACAAGGCAACTGATCGAAAGATATTACCATTTAGTACTTGAGATGAAGAGATTAGAAATCAAAAAGACCAATGAAGAATGGATTGATAAGTTATCTGATGCATTACCATATGACGAGTGGGGCACTTATCTGATGATGCTGAAGAACAATTCTGACTTTGTGAATCTGAATCTCAGCTCGTTCATAGAAAAGATTGAAGCTCATGAATTGGAGTTGTTGAAGATTAAAAAGATGAACTCAACAAATGTTCAACAAGATGTATCTTTGTACTACAGAGGCAGTACTCCTGTTACAGCAAACCAGAGCCCAAAGATACAAACTGGTTTTAGTGCTGATAAAACTTCAAGTGCTTCGTCAAATACTCCACAGACAAACAAGTCTTCGCCATTTGCCAGTTTGAGCCAAATGTTAAAGCTACTGAACAGACGTCACCACAAAGTTCGTCTAATTCAAACAATCAGGCGTATGTTTCTAGGATCCAATGCAACATCGCAGTTACTATCAAGAATGAGAATGAGTTCACTGAATCGGCTGCGAAACAACATATTGCATTGTTGGCTTCCGTGTTAGAGTCGTATGAGTCTCTGGTAGCGAGTAAGATCGGGAATCCGGACATGACCAAAGAGGATTAGGATCAGATCGACCCGGAGGAGCTTGAATTGATAGATATTAAATGGGCATGGCTAGTCTTGTGAGGAGGGCACAACGCTTTATGGATATCACTAGCAGAAACAGCCTTTCTGGACCTGATCATAAGCTAGGTTTCGACAAGTCCAAAGTTATCTGTTTCAAGTGCAAAGAGAGAGGCCACTTCAAAAGAGAATGCCCAAACAGAGAAGTGAATAATCATCAGAATCCGTTCACGAATGATTATTACAGACAGGCAATCTACCACCGGCCGAATCAACAACCTGTAGTTCAAAGGCCACAAATCGAGAACAAACTTGAGAAAGCTCTCATTGTGAACCAGGATGACGAGAAAGTAGCCGAAGGATTTAGCTGGGATAAATACATCCCTGGAAGTGATGGACAGGCTATGATGGTTGAGATAATTGAAGAGCCTGAGAGTGTGGTTGAGTCTGAAATGGTTGTTGAAGATGTTACTGTGGATAGTGTGTTGAGGAATTAGCTGCAGAAGTTTACTACTACCAGTCTGAGCAGGAGGTATTAGCAAGTTCATTGAGATCTATCATGCCTCCTAAAATTTTTGAATCTTTTGCAGGTTTCTTTGAAGAACCGACGACAGGATTGTGTCCACGATATGAGGAGAAGAAAGAGTCTGTCGAGGAGATGATCGATGTGACAAAAGAAATGACCGAAGACACTTTGAAAGAAATTGCTGACAAGGCTCTCATGGCGAAACTGAAAGAGGTAGACACAGAACTTGTGAAACCCGAGTCTGTCGGTACTGAGTCAGTTCAAATGGAGTCGGATAAGGAGTCGGGAATTGAGGAGACCAAATCTGAGAAAGTGTCTGAGTCAGAGTCCAAAGATGTCGGTAAACAGGAAGTGAAAACTGCTCATGAAGCAGAGATTGTTGAGAAAATGGTTCAATGTCTGGAACCCCATGCCAAAAGTGTTTAAAACCGTGCATGGAGTGTCTTGAAAAAGATGCTAAGTTTCAGGAATTGTAACAACATGCTGACATGTTAAAATTTGATCTAGGACAAGTCAAAGAGGCATATAATACACTAGCCAGATCGGTTAAAATGATTCAAAAGGAAAGTGTCGGAAATGATAAAGCAACGAAACTATCAAAAGCAACACTTTTTTGATAAACAAGTGGAAGTTAATTTTCATCTTGACATAATCGCATCATTAACGAAAGAATTAGAATTAACTAAAATTGAAAATGAGCGAATTGATAAGAAATTGATGAGCTATGTTGCATCGTCCTATGTCCTCGAGCAGATTGTTCCACAACAGCCCAGTGCAACACCGGTCTTTAACAGCGTTCCACCCCCAATGTGGAATCATTATACTCAAAAGTATCCAGATGGAGTGGAAGCTGCATTGAACCTCAAGCTGAGGACAATTGAGGAAGAGTTGCCAGAGAGCATTGACGTTACATTCTCTGCATCCGACACAGACAACGAGTCACAGGTCATCAAGACTGTTGTCGACTAGATGTTAGATGAAAAGAGTGATAACTCTGAAGTTGAAGTCATGAAATCTCATTCTGAGAAGTCTGTATGTGATTCTGAAGACGAGGGTAACTTTTTAGACCGTTTCATCCCGAAATCAGACAAGAGTGTGAATGATGATCCGATCATGGTGGTTTACACTATGATTGGAACTGACAAGCTTTACTCTGATTTCGAGTATCCGCTTCAGAACGCAAAGATTAAAATGTTGAGAAAGTTTTCAAATTGGTTGAAATTGACATTGCTGAAGTAAACAACAAAGAATTCTTTTCGAAACCGTAAAAGTCATTTGTTACGTCACGTTCCAACAACTCGGGAAAAAAGGAGTGGGAAGGGAATGGTAACAACAAGAAAAATGGTAACAACTTTAAAAACAAAGGAATTGGTTTTGAGAAAAAGATGGCTAAGAAGGTTGTTAAGCCAAAAGATAAAATGATTGATATCTTTGTTGTTGGACCAAGTGTCGATGATGAGAAAGAATACATCTTTAGTCAGAAAGTCGTTGACGATTTCAATGCGGCAAAGAAACTGAAAGAGGAATCATTCAAATCAACTTTTGTCGAGTATGACAAAAGAGTTTGCTATCGCTGCAATGAGATCGGGCACATGGCAAAACAATATGAGAAAGTTTTCGAAAAACTTGTCGCTGTAAAACCTGTTGTTCAAAAACCTTGACCTAAGTCACCAATTGACAAAAAGGGTAAAAAACCAATGGTTTCACCTATTCGCATCTTGAAGAGGGGTGAATCTTTGACGTCGGAAGATAAGCCGAAATCGACATTTGAGATTGGCGAATCTTCAAAGTCTCAAAAGACTTCAAAGATTTATCCGAAAACAAAAATTTTTGAAAATCAATCATGGGTTGCGAAATCAAAACCATCGGTCGAGGAGAAAAAGATGGAAAACATTTTGAAAAATGAAACAAAGGTTTTGAAAGATGATGTAGTTGAGTTTGAATCTGAACTTGATAAGTTCCTTGCAGAGTTCCACCAATCAAAAATGAAGTCAAACCAAATGTAAAAACTGATGTTCCGAATGTCACGTTTAACTTTCCAAAGATTGATGTACCGTGTGATTTAGTGTTTGGAAATGTGTCACCAGTCAAGAAGTCTTGGGTATCATTGTTTGAATGAGTTGATGTAATGTTTGCAGGGGCTGCCCAGGTCAATCATTTCGAAATGAATCATGGACAGTGGAGCCTCTAGACATATGACGGGAATGTTGGCGCTTCTCTACGATGTAAAATCAATCAATGGAGGTTACGTGGGTTTTGCAGGAAACCAGGGTGGCAGGATTGTGGGCCAAGGAACCCTGACGAACGGAGTGATTTCTTTTGAAAAAGTGAATTACATCATAGAGTTGGAAAACAACTTGCTTAGTATTTCTCAAATCTGTGATAAATCGTTTACTTTTCATTTCACGAAAAACGAATGTTTGGTTCTAAAACCTGGGTTTAAAATCCCTGATGATATGGTGCTGTTGCGCGCTCCATGAGAGAACGACTTGTATATTCTTGATATGAGTGTCGCAACACCAACAAATCATCAAAAACAATGTTTTGTGTCGAAATCTAAAGCAACAGAAAAGGAGTCAATTTTGTGGCATCGAAAGATGGGCCACATTCATGTTAGAAAAATGAATTTTTTGGTGCATAATGATTTAGTCGAAGATGTAAATTTAAAGAATTTTCATTTGTCTGATGATTGTGTAGCTTGTTAGAAGGGAAAACAGAGTCGGAAGTCAAACCCACATAAGTTACTGAATTCGATCAGAGTACTGCTTGAGAGACTCCACATGGATCTCTTCGGGCCGGTCAATGTAAAGAGCATCAGTGGTGATTTGTTCTTCTTGGTAGTCACTGATGATTATACAAGGTTTTCGTGGGTAGTGTGCTTGGAAAGAAAGGATTAGACGTTTGAGTCGCTGATGGTTCTGTTCAAAAAGATGGAGACGCTGTATAAGCTGCCTATCCGAAGAATACGAAGTGACAATGGAACGGAATTCAAGAATAACAAGATGCTCGAGTTCTGCAATGAAAAGGGGATTCTTCATGAATTCAGCGCGCCATATACACCACAACAGTACGGCGTTTCTGAAAGAAAGAATCGGACCCTAATAGAAACTGCTCGAACGATGTTAGCCGATTCCAAGTTACCGATTTTCTTCTGGAGCGAAGCAGTGGCTGCAGCTTGTTACACTTTGAACCATGTGCTCACTGTCACACCCCGACCGCGTATAACATGCAACCGCGGCGGAAACGCCGGGGAGTATTGGGACAGAATTAATTGTTTCATAACCATGGAAACCAAAGTTACATTTTATTTATATAACAAGCGTAATACATTGTCTTAAACAGGAAAACAAAGAGTTCGTGACATAATTAAACTAGTCTATCTTCATTTTTAGTCTCTAAGGCACAGGTCCGCCCTAGTGTCATGATCATCATCCTATGGAACAGCTCCTGAAAACACATGTGAAAGTAGGTACGTCAGCATAAAAATGCTTGTGAGATACATAGGTTTTGTGAAAATGGGATTCATGACTTGAGTTTAAAGAAAAACGTTTAATAACAGTCAGTCATGAACCTTATAACTTGTTTTGTTTTGTAAATCGTATGAAAAACGATAAGATCAGATGATATGTATAAATAAATGTAAGGTTAAAAGAATAACCTAGTAAATTGAGTATGTATAAGATAAGTTGTTTGTAAAACAATGTCTTGTGAAGAATATGTTATTTGTATAAAATGTAATATGTTTATACTGAAATGATTTAGATAACGCTACGATATGTAATATAATACAAGCATTTATATATAGGAAGTACCAGCGGCGTATCCACCATGATTGTATCATATTACATACGCCACGTTACTCAAACCATTTACCCAAACCAACAACCATGTAAATTGTTCATGTATAAACCAATTGTCAAGTGTTATTATGTAAACCATATCGAAATGTCTATGTTCAATGTAAACCACCAAATGTGTATATCAATGTCTAAATGTTTATGTTTAATGTTGATCATGTAATGTGTACTTAAAATATATCATGTATGGCAAGCGAAATGTATCAACTAGACCATATGTAAAGTGCACAAAAACAAGGTATTGAAGTAAAACATGGTTTAAATCAACGTTATGTTTTGTGGGACAAATGCATGCTATACTGATACAGACATTTATGCGGTATTGTGAAATATGCATACATCCAAGCCTTGAGACTGTGGCGATAAACCCTTAAACAAATTAAAGGTCTATCTAATTTATGTATATCGAATTCGGTCATTCCTTCCAATCCAAACAAACCCAGGATTTCAGGAACGGGAGTTGTCAATTCCTATGGTACCACTACCTACTAATGAATGGCGTAGCTAATGTTAATGAATGTATTGTTCCATGTTAAACAAACCAAATGTCATACCAAAATGAAGGCATGTGGTGTAAACAATTGTACTAAGTATGCACACAATGGGCATAAATAGCATGAAATGTAATGTGAAACAATGTACTAAGTACGCACACAATGGGCATACATAGCATGAAATGTAATGTAAAGCAATGTACTAAGTACGCACACAATGGGCATACATAGCATGAAATGTAATGTAAAGCAATGTACTAAGTACGCACACAATGGGCATACATAGCATGAAATGTAATGTAAAGCAATGTACTAAGTACGCACATAATAGGCATACATAGCAAGAAATGTAATGTAAAGCAATGTACTAAGTACGCACACAATGGGCATACATAGCATGAAATGTAATGTAATGCAATGTACTAAGTACGCTAGAGATCACGGATATCAAACGACACCTAATAGGTAGCTATATTAATATACCGGACCAAAATCGGAAGGATCGGATAGTATGCGGGTTCGTAAACCAAACGAGTATGGAGGCTCGTGAAATATGGTTTAACAAAGCCTACATACTAAAATGAAACCTAACCTAAGTGCTTACGGCCCATTACAACCCGTTTAGGTAGCTTATGCTACCTTAATGCGTCGTTCGCGTAGAACGCGTTTGGAACGCCTAATATCGTGACCACAAGGTATAACCTCGGAAGGTTACAGCTATGGTCACCTAATGTGCTTGGTCGGATCCTAATGATCGACCAAATGGGTCGGGTTCGAAAGTATAAGCGATGGTTTAGATCGCTTACCTTACGACCCTATATATGCACTATACTAAAAGTGACGAGCTAAGCATGTTAGAACATGCTTAACTAAGTTTAGAAAACAGGTTTGGCATCAAAACAAACGGCTTTGATGCTCACGAGTAGTTTGGTTACAAAATACGCAAGAATGCGCATTTTGGTCGAAATTACGACTCGTCACTGAGCCTTGATAACGTGGTAATCAGTAGGTATAGTCGCCATGGACTATAACCATCGTGATCACGCTCACGTTATGAAGTTCCAACGAACTTCGTGTTGACCATAGGCTGGTCAACGAAGAAAGTCAAACAAAACGTTGACTTTCGGACTCGAAAAGCGAATAAAAGAACGAAAGAACACTTACGAAGGGTCCCCGAATGCTAATCTAGATCAAAATGGCTCAGGTATAAAACAAAGGTTCCAACTTAGAGCTTTAGATCAGATTTTGTGAGATTTTAACCAAAAGGGGGGGTATATATAGGAAAAGTAAAGCCGTTAGGATCGTTTCTTGAATATCGTGCCACGATCCAAGCCGTACACTTGTCAAGATGTTGTGGTGGCTTAATGTGACCTTAACTCTACTGATTGTGAAAGGGCATTGCCCTTTGGAGTGTTTGAAAGGCCAAGTTTTGCAAGAAAACAAAGTTTCTGCAACTGTACGGGCCATGCGGCCCGCATCAAGATCAGACAAAACTCAGGCGGGCCGCCTGGGCATGTCTGATCTGCACATACTTTCAGAAATGGCAGTTTTGGTCCCTGTTGCATGTTTAAGCCATTTCCGACACTTCTAAGGCCCATAAAGCCAACTTTCAGGCCCTAAAATGATGCCTAAACATTGTGGATATGAAACATGCTCAAAAATATGTCGGATGTTGGTTCGTTTGGCCGTACGATCGCGATGTTCGGTTAATTACGACGGAATGCGCATAAGCGCGAAAAATGATCCGAATGATGCGACGAATGGATTTTTCTCATGCCAATCACGAAGGCATAATATAAGGATGCTTACATAAATTTTTGGATGTCCGGATGTATTCAGAACGTAAGTTATGCGTAAAAGTGCAAACTTATGCACTTTTTGACACCTCTAGCCCCTGAATGATCCAAAAGTTTGTTTTAGCATACCAAACCCCTCAAAGCCTATTTCTAAGCTATGTAAAGGATATTTATGGTATGTTTAAGTTATGGACATGTTCCAGAATGTTCGTTACAGTTCAAATTGGCTTACTTTTGCAGTTTGTCAATTTTAGTCCCTCTAAGCGAATTAACTTGTTTTTGCCATACCAAAGCCTCAAAACTTATTTCTAAGTTATGCAAAGGTTATTTAAGGTATGTTAAGCATATGTTGATGTTCCGGAGTATTTGCCGCATTAAACTGAGTACGTTTACGCATTAGTTTGTGTATAATTCTCCAGAAAGCGATGTAGAGTTTGGAATTGAACAAAAGTCAAAACATGAAAAATGTAAAACACAACCAAACAAACATTGGTATAAAATAACATTGTTTTATTGCTAATTGAACTGTTCACAATGATTACAAGCACAAATGTTACACTCACCATCAAGAAGTCCAAGAAAACAAGTTTTGAGTTGCTACACCGTTACAAGCCAAATCTAGAGTTTCTGGAGCCGTTTGGGTCTCCATGTACTTTTATTGATGAAAATGGTAAATTTGGTGCTTAGTCTAACGATGGTTTCTTTGTAGGTTACGCGAGCCCATTAAATAGGGTGTTCGTACCTTGCCTGGGAAAAGTTATACAAGTTCTGCATGTGGATTGTCAGAAGCACACTGCATCACCACAACTTCCCAGACAAAGATTCCTGTTTGATTATGATAAACTCTGGGAGTCGTTTCTTCTTCCGACCGAGCCAAGTATTGAAGAACTTATTCTGCTATATCAACAGCAACAATCTAGTTCACAAGATCAAGTGCCAAGGCCTTTGGTAGTTTCACAACCTGAGGTGGATACAAACATTCCTACAGGAGGCACAAACGATCACGAAGTCGGTCCAAGTGGAACAGCTCACGAACCACCAGAGGAACCAACTCCAACGTTTAACCACTCTGACGACTCAAAAGAGGAACCTGCTCCTACTTTTGACGAGGAACCAAACGTTACTACGACGGAAGCTGAGGATCACACCGGTGATCTAGACATAACGAGCTTGCAATCGGAAGTTGACGTGCCTGACACCGTCATGCCTCGAACCTTGTCTTATCATCCTTCAGAGCAGATTATCGGTGACCTACAAAGTGGTGTTAAAACAAGAGATCAAATCAACCGAGCTCTTACCTGTTTTTATTCATCTGTTGCTCCTTTACAGGAGGAATTCTCACTGAAATGTTTTATCTCGCAGATTGAACCCAGAACTTATAAAGAAGCTTTGACTGAAGACAGCTGGGTAAATGCGATGTAGGAGGAGCTGCAACAATTTGAGAAGTTGGGAGTGTGGAGACTAGTAGACCTCCCTGAAAATCAAAAGTTGATCAAAACGAAGTGGGTATTCAAGTGTAAGAGAGACGATAGAGGAGTCGTGGTTCGGAACAAAGCACGATTAGTGGTACAAGGCTTTAGTCAACAAGAAGGCATCGACTATGATGAGGTTTATGCGCCTGTTGCTAGGCTTGAGGCTATTCGAATCTTCCTGGCGTTTGCGTCATGGAAAGACTTCAAAGTGTACCAGCTTGATGTTAAATCTGCTTTCCTATACGAAAGGATTAAAGAAGAAGTGTATGTGGGACAACCACCAGGTTTCACTGATCCACTACACAGGAACAAGGTCTATCTGCTAGATAAGGCGCTCTACGGACTTCACCAGGCCCTGAGAGCCTGGTATGAGACGCTTTCCCAACATCTGCTGGCCAACGGGTTCATCAGAGGGACAGTCGATAGCACATTGTTCACGAAGGAAGTTGCAGGCCATCTCTTAATTGTACAGATCTACGTAGATGATATCATTTTTGGTTCGACCAACGACGAGTTGTGTAAAGAGTTCGAGAAGGTTATGAAGAATAAATTCGAAATGAGTTCAATGGGGGAGATGAAGTTCTTCCTCGGGCTGCAGGTAGAGCAGATGCCCGATGGAATCTTCATTCACCAAACAAAATATGTGAAGGACGTGCTTGAAAAGTTTGATATGGCTCAATGCAGTCCAGCAGCAACCCTCCTAGCACAAAATCATGGCATTTGTCCTGACTCGAGTGGTGTAAAAGTGGAAGAGACATTGTACTGGTCAATCATCGGATCTTTAATGTATCTCACTGCTTCCAGACCGGAAATCATGTACCCGACATGTCTTTGCGCCAGATATCAGTCGAGCCCGAAGCAGTCACACCTGACGATTGTCAAAAGAATATTACGGTATTTGAAAGGCTGCCCAAGCATCGGCTTGTGGTATCCTCGCTCGGGTGACTTCTCTCTAACAGGTTTCGCTGATTCTGACTTTGGATGCTGCAAGCAGAACGCTAAGTCCACCACTGCTGGGAGTCAGTTCTTTGGAACTCGACTTGTTACCTGGCAGTGCAAGAAACAAACCTCTGTGGCGCTTTCTACTTGTGAGGCTGAATACGTTTCAGCCTCCAGCTGCTACTCTCGGATCCTTTGGATCCAGCAGCAAATGCGCGACTTTGGTTTGCAATTCTTGGATACACCGATATTCGTGGACAATGAAGCAGCCATCAATATAACTAAAAACCCGATGCAACATTCTAAAACGAAACATATTGAGATCCGTCATCACTTCATCCGTGATTGTCATGAGAAGAAGTTGATACGTATTGAACACATACACACCGATGATCAGAAGGCCGATTTCTATACAAAACCGTTTGATAAAAAGAGATTTTATTATCTTTTAAAATTGAATGGGATGAAAAATCTGCGTTCTGGGAGGGTTGAAGAATGTGAAGCCGAGGAGGGTGGCGATCAGATGTGAACTACGTCGTGTTGTCAACTTTGTTTGTACAGTTTATTTTCCTGCTTTTCGATAAAAACAAAAACACAAAAATATGTTTTTATTTTTAGGGGGAGAAAGTCGCAGAAAAATACAAAACCATGATAAAATTGAAAAATCCAAAAACATTAAGAAAATCTGAAAAAGAGTTGTGTATAATAGGGGAAATGATAGTACATCAGCTAGACAGACACAGTACGCTAAAGAAATGTAATGTTTAATATGCGTTAAGCAGTCTCGCTGATGATGTGCCGATAGGTTTTACAAAATTAGTAGGTTTGTTTGGGATATAAACATAAATATTACTTGTTTTTACGTGGGGAACACCTCCAGGATATATGGGTAACCCCCGAAATCTCGTTTGAAAGGTCCCTCTTTCTGAAATACTAGGTCTTTATGCTTATTGATATCTGGGGTATTATCCCGGGACTTCTACTGAATGGAAATTCTGACCTAGTCCCTGTATAATACTTTACGCAATGCTTTACTTGTAAAGCCTTCCCTCAGCACAAAAAATGATGACACATTGCAAAATGTTAATCATGTGCTGTTGTAAAAAAGATTCTCTAAAGGGAACCCACCAAAGTCGAGCCGTCATCTCTCTGCTGAACGGAAGTTCTGACCTGCGCTCTCACGACCTCGCAATTCACCCCATTACAGATATCATCTAGGTATACTCACCTGTAAGACTGAATATTGGGATCTGGATACGGGAGTATATACTGAGGTGGGACACATGTAAAAGTTTAAGTCTTAATACACTAAATACGTATCCCGAACAGATTGAAAGTTCTGTGAAAATTTAAGAGGATCAGTATATCGACAATCTAAGCGAACTGTTTAAAGCTGAGTATGAAATATAAGCTTAACGGTGCTTGTGTCTTGCCGACAGCTGATATGATCCCCTAACACGCTCACAAAAAGATTGTGTGTACATATTTCTGCTTATCTGTTTCTAAAACCAAAAAGATTTTATTTTTCATCTTATTTTCGACAACAGACGTTGGGGATCAGATGATCAAAGTCTTGTGCAGAACATGTCTAATTCATGAGGTTTGGGTAAGTAGGAGATTCTGAAAAGTGACCGGTACATGTTTGAAAAATTGAAAGAGTGTTTGAAAGTTCGAAAAGTTCAAAAGTTCATTAATTTGAACTAATCTCAGTATCAGAAAGTCAGCATACTTCATAATCTGGTCAACCAAGGTCATTAAATTGGACTTGGTAGGCTGAACAGTTGACCAAGGTCATTAATTTGGACTTGGTTAACTGGGTGTGTTGGTGAAAATCAGAAAATGTCAAAAAGTTAAAATTTTGAAAAGGTTAATTCTGATTCCGCTTGAAACACAATTTTTACACTTAATGGTTGATTCCGCTTGAAAACGCTTCTTAAGTGATTCTGCTTGAATAGCTTTCATGTCTATTTTAAGCGAAATCAGATGGCCTATAAATAGCCATCTGATTCCGCTTTAAACCATTATTCTGATTTCGCCCTAAGTGTTTTGCTCTCGACGATTTTCAAGCGAAACCCTAATTTCTTTGAATTTGAGCCGTTACTCTGCCCGTTTGTGATCAGATTTGTTGTTATTAGTTGGTTTACTCATCTAGTAACATGGGAAAGGTGAGTAATCGGGATAATTTGACCCATATCATGTCTGATTGTGTGTGTCGGCCAAGAACATGAACTGAAACTTAGTTTTAGGGTTTAATGTTTGGGTAAATCAAATAAAAATCATCATAGTGTTGTCGGATTGTAGTGTAGATCATGTGATTGTGTGTTGATTGTACCAGATCTAAGTTTTTTTGTATGACTGACAATGAACAATGTTTACAGACTTAGATCTAGGGCAAATTTGAAGGTCAAAATGAAATTAAAACACATCCCCATAGTCGGAATTCATAGATTAACAGACAAACATGTTCATTTTCATCATCTGATAAGTTTTTAATGTTTACTTATGATTCCGCTTGAAATTAAGTGTGTTAGTTGATTCCGCTTCTGGGTGTAATATCTTATTCCGCTTCAATTGAGCTAATCTGATTCCGCTTCTAAGTGACTTAGTGATTTCGCTTCAAATTACTTCTTGTGATTTCGCTTGAAATGCCTGTCATTTCATGTGATTTCGCTTGTAGGTGTTTGATGCTAAAATTGTTTCAAAGTGTTTTGATTATTTTGTGTTGTGTTGACTTGCAGGGTTCAATGTTATCTTTTTGATCCATTGCACAACAGCTGTTGTGACTTTGATGTGGACAAGATTACAGAGCTGGCAAAATTCAGCAGCATTCTGGAGTTTATGAGAAGCGTACCAATTCAGAAAGCTCTTACGGATCAACATTTGGTGTACAAGTCTCATGTTAAACGTTTCTGGAAGCATGCAACTTACGATGAAACAAACAAAGTGATTCATTCAGTTGTGAAGCAGCATAATGAGAAGAAGACAATTGTTGTTACAGAGGCGCTTGTTCGTGAAGTGTTGAATTTTCCAGATGATGAAAATTCACCAACAAAGTTTCCTGAAAGAATGGTCAAGGGATGTATGCTGAGGATGGGATATGACGGTGCATTGAACAACACGAATTACTTGAAGTCAAAGTTTCAAAAGCCGTACAAGTTTATCGTTCATTCAGTACTGCAGGCTTTAAGCCATTGCAAGGGAGGATATGATGCAATGCGTGATTACCAGATGAATATGGTTACAGAGTTGGTTCTGAACAAGAAATACAGTTTTTATCACATCATTTTTCATTACATGGCTGAAAATATTATAACAAAGAGTAGGACTTGGATTTATCTAAGATTTGTGCAAATGTTGATTGATCATGCATATTCTGATATTGAAAGAGATGAAAACAACGACTTGTTAGTCCTTTCACACATGAGCAACGATTCTCTAAAGCAGCTAGCAAGATATTATCCGAATCATCCTGAGCCATCAAAAGTAGCTAAATTTTTCGGTTTTATCAAGGATGCAAACTATGTTAATCCAGATCCAGTGAATCACCAAAACTGGAGGAACGAAGAAGAGATGAAAGAAGCTGCTTATACTGATGAGTTAGAGGCTCTTGAAAAATTCAAAAGTACACGTAATGATTGGTTTGTGAAAGAACCGAGAAAGAGAACGATAGGCTGAGGAACTTGCTGAGAAAGAAGCCTAAGTCAAGAGAGGAAACTTTTAAGTCACTCTGAAGACCCGAAGACAAGACTGAAGACTCCGGCTGTATCCAAGGGGGAGTTTGTTAGTGCACGATCTCTAAAGCCTACGTCTTAGTCTTAGTCATGCTTGTATAGGGTCTAGGGGTCAAATATGTCAAGTATGTAATGTATAGGGGCTGAATTGTAAGTTTTATGTGTTTATGTAGTGATTCCGCTTGAAATGACACTTTGTCATTTCAAGCGAAATCAGAAGCTTGTGATTCCGCTCGAAATGACAAGGTGTCATTTCAAGCGGAATTAGATCCCCTATATATAGTTGTGTTGTTTCTCATTTTGGCACCGATTCATCAAGTTGTATACCGAACAGCTGCCAAATTTTTCTATGATCAATTAATGAGAAACAATGTTTAAAGTGATATTCTGTCTATTTCTACCCCATTCTCTTTGATTCAAACTGTTTGTGTGATTCCGCCACATAAACAGTGGTATTTTGACTCTGATTGACTCACAAAAATATGTCTGTATATAGTTTATTTCCCAAAATCCAAAAAGATTTTAGTGTGTTTTAGCATAAATTTAAAAAAAAAATCAAAAAGATTTTACTTTATCTTATTTTCGACAACTGATGTTGAAGAGTTGATTTTCAAAATTCCAAGTGCTAAACATGATGAACAACAGGGTTGGGAGAGTGTGTTTGTAATGAAAAGTGAAGATAAAATTTGAGAATGTTTAAATTAATTTCTACCCAAAACGTAAAGATTTCGATTTTAATTTCTTGGTAGAGAATGTGTAGGAAGCTAAATGTAAGGGGGAGCAAGATTGAACGTCAAATCTTAGAATTTCGGGGCATCATTCAAGGGGGAGACTGTGATTGTAACATTTGTGCTTGTAATCATTGTGAACAGTTCAATTATCAATAAAACAATGTTATTTGATCCCAATGTTTGTTTGGTTGTGTTTTACATTTTCCATGTTTTGACTTTTGTTCAATTTCAAACTCTACATCGCTTTCTGGAGAGTTATACGCAAACTGGTGCGTAAACGTACTCAGTTTAACGCGACAAATACTCCGGAACATCAACATATACTTAACATACCTTAAATAACCTTTACATAACTTAGAAATAAGTTTTGAAGGCTTTGGTATGGCGAAAACAAGTTAATTCGCTTACAGGGACTAAACTTGACAAACTGCGAAAGTATGCCAATTTGAACTGTAACGAACCTTCCGGAACATGTCCATAAGTTAAACATACCATAAATATCCTTTACATAGCTTAGAAATAGGCTTTGAGAGGTTTGGTATGCTAAAACAAACTTTTGGATCATTCAGGGACTAAAAGTGTCAAAAAGTGCACAAGTTTGCACTTTCGCGCATAACTTACGTTCTGAATACATCCGGACATCCAAAAATTTATGTAAGCATCCTTATATTATGCCTTAGTGTTTGGCATGAGAAAAATCCATTCGTCGCGTCATTTGGATCATTTTTCGCGCTTATGCGCATTCCGTCGTAATTAACCGAACATCGCGATCGTACGGCCAAACGAACCAACACCCGACATATTTCTGAGCATGTTACATGTCCACAATGTTTAGGCATCATTTTAGGGCCTTAAAGTGGGCTGTACGGGCCTTAGAAGTGTCGGAAATGGCTTAAACATGCAACAGGGACCAAACTGCCAATTCTGAAACTTTGTGCAGATCAGACATAGCCAGGCGGCCCGCCTGAGTTTTCTCTGATCCTGATGCGGGCCGCATGGCCCCTTCAATAACAAAAATTTTGTCTTTCTTGCAAATTTGGCCTTTCAAACACACCAAAGGGCAATGCCCTTTCCCCATTTCAGGAGCTAAGGGAAATTTTAAGCCACCACAACTTTATGACAAGTGTACGCTTAAGATCGTGGCACGAAATTCAAGAAACGATCCTAACGGCTTTACTTTTCCTATAAATACCCCCCCCCCTTTGAGTAAAACCCACAAAAATCTGATCAAGAGCTCTAAGTTGGAACCTTTGTTTCATACCTGAGCCATTTTGATCTAGATTAGCATTCGGGGACCCTCCGTAAGTATTCTTTCGCTCTTTTATTCGCTTTTCGAGTCTGAAAGTCAACGTTTTGTTGACTTTCTGCGTTGACCAGCCTATGGTCACCACGAAGTTCATTGGAACTTCATAACGTGAGCGTGATCACGATGGTTATAGTCCGTAGTGACTATACCTACTGATTACCACGTTATCTAGGCTCAGTGACGAGTCGTGGTTTCGGCCAAAATACGCATTCTTGTGTATTTTGTAACCAAACTACTCGTGGGCATCAAAGCCGTTTGTTTTGATGCTAAACCTGTTTTCTAAACTTAGTTAAGCATGTTCTAACATGCTTAGCTCGTCACTTTTAGTATAGTGCTTGTATAGGGTCGTAAGGTAAGCGATCTAAACCATCGCTTATACTTTCTAACCCGACCCATTTGGTCGATCATTAGGATCCGACCAAACACATTAGGTGACCATAGCTATAACCTTCCGAGATTATGCCTTGTGGTCACAATGTTAGGCGTTCCAAACGCGTTCTACGTGAACGACGCGTAAAGGTAGCATAAGCTACCTAAACGAGTCGTAATGGGTCGCAAGCACTTAGGTTAGGTTTCATTTTAGTATGTACGCTTTGTTAAACCATATTCCACGAGTCTCCATACTCGTTTGGTTTATGAACCCGCATACTATCCGATCCTTCCGATTTTGGTCCGGTATATTAATATAGCTACCTATTAGGTGCCGTTTGATATCTCGTGATCTCTAGCATTGTGTGATTATTACACAAGGAATTCAAAGCAATCTCAGGTGAGTACATTGAACCCCTCTTTTACTGTTTTCCAAACTGTTTTGGGGTGAAACACATGTGCCTACTTGTTACTTTCATGCTTTCCATGTTTTCACATCATATACCTGCTATGTTCGTTAGTACATTATAGTACATGATTTCATTACATTTCATGCTATCTATGCCCATTGTGTGCGTACTTAGTACATTGCTTTACATTACATTTCATGCTATGTATGCCCATTGTGTGCGTACTTAGTACATTGCTTTACATTACATTTCATGCTATGTATGCCCATTGTGTGCATACTTAGTACATTGCTTTACATTACATTTCATGCTATGTATGCCCATTGTGTGCGTACTTAGTACATTGCTTTACATTACATTTCATGCTATGTATGCCCATTGTGTGCGTACTTAGTACATTGTTTCACATTGCATTTCATGCTATTTATGCCCATTGTTTGCATACTTAGTACAATTGTTTACATCACATGCCTTCATTTTGGTATAACATTTGGTTTGTTTAACATGGAACAATACATTCATTAACATTGATCACGCCATTCGTTAGTAGGTAGTGGTACCATAGGAATTGACAACTCCCGTTCCTGAAATCCTGGGTTTGTTTGGATTGGAAGGAATGACCGAATTCGATATACATAACTTAGATAAACCTTTGATTTGTTTAAGGGTTTATCGCCACAGTCTCAAGGCTTGAATGTATGCATATTTCACAATACCGCATAAATGTTTATATCAGTAGAGCATGCATTGTTCCACAAAACATAACGTTGATTTAAACCATGTTTTACTTCAACACCTTGTTTTGTGCATTTCACATATGGTTTAGTTGATACATCTCACTTACCATACAAGATATATTTTGGGTACACATTACATGATCTACATTAAACATAAACATTTTGACATTGATATACATACTTGGTGGTTTACATTGAACATAGACATTTCGATATGGTTTACCTAATAACACTTGACAGTTGGTTTATGCATGAACAATTTACATGGTGGTTGGTTTGGGTAAATGGTTAGAGTAACGTGGCATATGTAATATGATACAAACATGGTGGATACGCCGCTGGTACTTCCTATATATAAATGCTTGTATAATATTACATATCGTAGCGTTATCTAAGTCATTTCAGTTTAGACACATTACATTTTATAACATACTCTTCACAAGACATTATTTTTTTTACAAACAACTTATCTTATTCAACTCATTTTACTTGGTTACTCGTTTAACCTTACACTTATCTATACATATCATCAGATATTATTGTTTTTCAATGGTTTACAAAGCAAGACAAATTACAAGGTTCATGACTGACTGTTATTAAACATTTCTTTAAACACAAGTCATGAATCCCATTTTCGCAAAACCTATGTATCTCACAGGCATTTTTATGCTGACGTACCTACTTTCACATGTGTTTTCAGGAGCTATTCCATAGGATGATGATCATGACACTAGGGCGGACCTGTGCCTTAGAGACTAAAACTGAAGATACACTTAGTAAATTATGTTATAAACTCTTTGTTTTCCTGTTTAAGACAATATACTACTCTTGTTTAATAAATAAAATGTAACTTTGATTTCCATGGTTATGAAACAATTAATTCTGTCCACAACACTCCCCGGCATTTCCGCCGCGGTTGCATGTTATACGCGGCCGGGGTGTGACAGAAGAGTTGGTGTCAGAGCCATTGGTTATAGGGAAGTAGGTTATTAGTAATGCTTTGACCTAGACTATAACTTTCTAGGACCCTAACACAAGTTATCTTGTGTTTAGATTTTAAAACATGCACTTCACCTATCCTTAGGTGATAACCACAACGGGAACTTCGATTCCGAATCCGCTTTGAAAATTAATCGTCTGTTCGAGGATGATTGATTACTAGGTTTTGAACCCTCTGTTATAAGGTTTTGAACCCCCTTTGAATTTTCAAAAGTCTCGTCAAGGTTTTCGGGTTTTAATAGTGTGAACACGTGCGAACTGGAAGGGTGAATGCCTGTACCCTGAGTTTTCTGTCTAAGGCTAGAGTGTTCGTACAAATCCACATAATCGGACCAGTCACTCTTACCTGGGAACTCTTGGGGTGAGTGTTCACTTATAGGCGAACATGTCTTCGCGATACATTATTTTTGACCCATTTACTTTGACTAGACATTTCGTGTCGCTTGTTTGCTTTGCGATGCGTAACCACCATCTTTGCTTTTGTTGATTCTGTTTCATCTCATTCTCTTCATCCAATCATCTCACTCATTTTGTTTCATGTTTTTCCTCTTTTAGCATGCCTCCTTGACGCGAACACCAGATAGCAACTGCCGAGTTGGCCGAAATTATTGCGCAGCAGATGGCTGCTCAATTCCCAAATCTCTTTGCTCAATGGAACCAGGCCAACAACAACAACAATGGTACATGCAATTTCAAGAACTTTAACTCGGCTAAACCACTCAAGTTTAGTGGTTCTGAGGGAGCAACTGGTCTTCTTCAATGGTTCGAGAGCATCGAGAATACTTTTCGCCACGTGCAGTGTCTGGATAATCGCAAGGTCGAGTTTTCTTCAAGCGTGTTTCAGAAGAGGGCTCTTACATGGTGGAATGGGGTAATGAGAGACCGTGGTGCAGAAGTTGCTCTGGCACAGACGTGGGCTGAACTAAGAGCTCTTATGATGAGGGAGTTTTGTCCTCGTCATGAGCAACGAGCGTTGGAGAAGGAGTTTGATGATTTGAAACAAGATAGTGGCGAGCACAGGGCATATACTGATAGGTTTGAGGAGTTGAGTCTACTTTGCCCGACTATGGTCGCCCCACTCGACAAGGCTATCGAAAGGTACATCGACGGCCTGCCTGACTCAGTACAAGACATCCTCACTGGTAGCAACCCTACCACACTCCGTCAGGCAATCGAGTTATCAGCGACACTGACTGAGTCGCAGATTCGAAAGAATAAATTACATAGGAAGTGTGACAAGGGCAAGAAACAGTCATCTGACAAGGAAGATAGCAAGAAAGGTCAAAACAAGAAGGGAAAGGATTCTGGTTCCTCAAGGGGGTCAAGGAAGCGTAAGGCTTCCCAAAATTTTGCTGTCACTGCCCAAGCTAACCAGGCAGCTCCCAACCAACCCGCACAACCTCCAGCAAAGAAAACCTATTCAGGAAGTGCACCTTTGTGCAATCGATGCAATAGTCACCATCAGCCGCAACATCAGTGTCGTTTCTATACTAACTGTGGGAAGTCAGGTCATCTTACCGATGTTTGTCGGTTTGCTCAAAATCGCGCAGTTCAGAACCCTGCTCAACAAGTTGCTCAGCCTCCTGCTCAGCAACAGGGTCAGGCTGCACGACCAAACTACCTACCAGGTGCTTGTTATAACTGTGGGGATCTGACCCATTACAGAAACCGGTGCCCAAGACTAGCCAACCAGAACCAGAATGCAAACCAGAATCAGGCTCAGGCTCGAGGACTAGTCTTCAACATGAATGCTCAAGAGGCACAAGCAGACAATGAAGTGGTGAACGGTATGTTCTTTATTAATAATCAGCCTGCATCTGTTCTTTTTGATTCGGGTGCCGACAAGAGCTTTGTGTCATTGTCTTTTGAGCCAATGCTTCACGTGTCTAGAACAAAACTAGGTAAACCTTTGACAGTAGAGCTTGCCAGTGGTGAACCCATTGTTCTTAGTTCTGTTCTCCGCAACTGCCAGTTGAACCTTAACGACCATATTTTTCCTATTGACCTCACGCCAATGCAACTTGGAAGCTTCGACGTTATTGTGGGTATGGATTGGTTATCTAAGCATCGCGCAGAGATAGTTTGTTCTGAGAAGATTGTTCGTGTGCCGTTGTTGACAGGCGAGATCCTACAGGTTCGTGGTGAGAAGCCTGCCGGTGGTCTCAAACTTATGTCTTGTTTTAAAGCACGGAAGTATCTACGGGAGAAATATGTGGCTTTCTTAGCACATATTACAGCAGATAAAGGCAAGGGTAAGTCTATTTCAGATATTCCTGTCGTTCGGGATTATTCTGAAGTTTTCCCTGAAGAGTTACCTGGTCTACCTCCAGCACGCCAAGTCGAGTTCCGTATTGATCTCGTACCTGGTGCAAATCCCATTGCCAGAGCTCCATACCGTCTTGCACCATCAGAGATGCAAGAATTATCTAAGCAGCTTCAGGAGCTCTCTGACAGAGGTTTTATCCGACCTAGCTTTTCACCTTGGGGTGCTCCCGTTCTTTTTGTCAAGAAAAAGGATGGATCTTTTAGGATGTGTATCGATTATCGTGAGCTTAACAAGCTTACCATCAAGAATCGATATCCCCTACCTCACATTGATGATCTCTTTGGTCAATTGCAAGGCGCTTCTTATTTTTCAAAGATTGATCTGCGATCTGGATATCATCAACTCTGTGTGCATGAAGAAGATATTCCCAAGACAGTGTTCCGTACTCGTTATGGGCATTATGAGTTCACAGTCATGCCATTTGGTTTGACTAATGCTCCTGCTGTTTTCATGGACTTGATGAATAGGGTCTGCAAACCCTATTTGGATAAGTTCATCATCGTTTTCATTGATGACATTTTGATATATTCTAAGACGCGAGCTGATCATGAACAACATCTTCGTCTTACATTGGAACTCCTAAAGAAAGAGCAACTTTTCGCCAAATTCTCCAAGTGTGAATTTTGGCTTAAAGAAGTTCAATTCTTAGGACATATTGTCAACGAACAAGGTATTCATGTAGATCCCTCCAAGATCAGTGCGATTAAGGATTGGGATACACCTACTACTCCTACTGAAGTTCGTTCTTTTCTTGGTCTAGCGGGTTATTATCGCCGCTTCATAGAAAAATTTCTCAAAGATTGTCGTTCCTCTAACTGCTCTAACTTAGAAGAACAAGCCATTTGATTAGGGATTCAAGCAAGAGGAAGCATTTCTGACTTTGAAACAAAAGCTTTGCGACACGCCTGTCCTAACATTGCCTGAGGGCAATGATGATTTCGTCGTTTATTGCGACGCATCTAAATTAGGTCTTGGTTGCGTCCTGATGCAAAGAAACAAAGTCATAGCATACGCATCAAGGCAGTTGAAGATACATGAGAAGAACTACACCACTCATGATCTTGAGTTGGGTGCAGTTGTCTTCGCTCTTAAGATCTGGAGACACTATTTGTACGGTACAAAATGTGTGGTTTTCACAGACCACAAAAGTCTTCAGCATATCTTCAATCAGAAAGAACTCAACATGAGGCAACGACGTTGGGTTGAACTTCTAAACGACTACGACTGCGAGATTCGCTACCATCCTGGTAAGGCGAATGTCGTAGCCGATGCTTTGAGTCGCAAGGAACGTACTAAGCTTCATTGTGTTCATATCCAATCTGTTATTCAAGCTCAATCCGATATCCAAGCACGTATTTCTCAGGCTCAACAATCTTGTGTTTCACAAGGTTTGATGGATAAGGAATTTCCTTATCACATAACACCTGCTCTTGAATTGAAGGACAATGGATCGTATTACTTCATGGACCGTTTGTGGGCCCCAAGCCAAGATAATCTTCGTACCTTGCTTATGGATGAAGCCCATAAGTCTCGTTATTCTATTCATCCTGGCTCAGATAAGATGTATAAGGATCTTCGTATTCAGTATTGGTGGCCTGGTATGAAGAAAGACATTGCCTTATACGTATCCAAATGCCTTACTTGTCTTAAGGTTAAGGCTGAACATCAGCGTCCTTCTGGTTTATTGGAGCAACCAGAGATCCCAGTTTGGAAATGGGAAAACATTACTATGGATCTCATTACTAAACTTTCGCGCATAAAGAAAGGTCATGATGCCATCTGGGTAGTTGTTGATCGTCTTACAAAGTCAGCGCATTTCTTGCCAATCCGTGAGGATTTTTTTGCTGACAAACTTGCTCAAATCTACGTGGATGAAATTGTAGCTCGACATGGTGTTCCTTTGAACATCATTTCTGACAGAGATGCTCGTTTCACTTCTCATTTTTGGAGAACCATGCAATCTGCTATGGGGTCCCAACTTAATCTGAGCACAGCTTATCATCCGCAAACGGATGGTCAATCTGAAAGAACAATCCAGACACTGGAGGATATGCCTAGAGCTTGTGTGATCGATTTTTGTGGTAGTTGGGATTCACATCTTCCGTTGATTGAATTCTCCTACAACAACAGTTATCACTCCAGCATCAACATGGCTCCTTTCGAGGCTCTCTATGGTCGAAAATGTCGTTCACCAGTCTGCTGGAATGAGATCGGCGAGGCTCAACTTACTGGACCTACCCTCATTTTAGAGACAACAGATAAGGTAAAGAAAGTTCGTGATAACCTTCAGACAGCTAGAAGCCGTCAAAAGAGTTACGCGGACCTAAAACGCAAGCCCTTGGATTTTCAAGTCGGTGATCGAGTATTACTTAAGGTCTCACCTTGGAAAGGTGTGATCAGATTCGGAAAGAAAGGAAAACTTGCACCTAGATACGTTGGACCATTCAAGATCGTCGAAAGAATCGGTAAGGTAGCCTACAGACTTGAGTTACCTCCTGAACTTGGAAATTGTCACACCCCCAAAATCCACCTGCGGAGTATCACCGCTTGGGAGCGTGACTGACCAGGATCAAGCCACCAATCATATTGAACATGCATATAGTATTAAGTAAGATAAAAGAAAACCATCCGTTCAATACAAAAGGTGTTCAAAACATGTTATTGTTTTAAAGTGTAGCGGAAGCATAGTAATAATCCAACAATAGTAAATAGTTCAAATGTTATAATAGTTCAGCATAGAAACCACGAATCCTTGTCCACAACGACCCGCTTCTCCAGTGCAAGCTCCAAGTACCTAACGATCTGCAAGGCATGTAACAGAATGGTCAACAAACTAGTTGAGCGAGTTCACAGTAAGTAAATGTGTAACAGTAAGTAACAGGTGGCTCTACAGGGCCGATAGTAAGTTATGCTGGTGGGGGCTTCCCATGTTAAGTTACCACTAGACTATTCGTATTATTATCCCTGTTCTTCGTCCGAGAACAGAAGTGTGTATAAAGTGTGCGTAGGTTTTACGCACGTATCCTTCGTAACCTGAGGATAGGAGTAAGTAATGCGTACACGTAGGTTTTACGTGCGTATCCTTCGTAACCGAGGATAGAATGGCATGTGAACCCGTAGGTGTTATCCCAACCTACGTAACCGTCCTGACATCCGAGGACATGATAGGTGATAGTCTAGTAAAGCATTAGTACGTTCCTTTCAATAATAACCTTTAACCCATTCCCACGACCCGGGAATCCCATGCCTTAGTAGGAGTGTGAACTCACCTCGGTTTGCTCGGTATGCTAAGTTATGCACTCACAAGTAATTAATCACGTCCTAGTGTATGCACGTATAACAAATCAGTTCATGTTCACAATTGTACGCATGCAGTTAATGTTCACATAACAGTCAGTTGCATAACAACACACACGTATTATTTCACCTTGCACGAATACAGATGCTAACATTCATCTCTAGCATGGCATGTCAAATAATCCAGCATATAATCAATCAGTCAAAGTATGTTCATAATCCCTAACATCCTTCGAATCCAGTCACTATCTTTCGACAACAGTAATCACAATTATCCTTCGGACCAATGTTATGTTCCGAATCCTATGTCATCTTTCGGCCAACCTATCTTTCGGTCCAACTATCTTTCGGTCCAATAATGGTTCGGTCAAACTAGTATCTTTCGGTCAAATTTATGGTTCGACTAACAAGCATCCTTCGACAACAACTATGTTTCGGGTAGCAACATCTTTCGACAATTAACAGTTACGTTTGATCACCATCAGTTACGGATATCATGCAGCCAAATACAGAAACAGAAACCCTAATCATCTACAGCCGTCATCATCATAACAATCATCATCTATCATGCATGTCCAAACAAATCACAACAAGTACCAATTCTTAACAGTACATCTACATAACGAGTATCATACAAGCACGATTCCTCACTACAATCGATCTGTAATATTGATTAATAATCCGAACAGAATACCAAAGATCCTAATTGATAGCAGGTTTAGATCTTTGCGTTTAAACTAACCAAACCGTGTTCACTTGTTTCGTTTTCGTTTACCATAATCAATATCATCACAATATATCCGATTAGCATCTATATCCGATTAACATTCATATTCGATTAACATACGTGTCTGTTTAACATACAAACATATTGCAAGACAACTGGAAAAATCACGAGATCATATACACATAAAGCATCACATACTAACCGGAAATCTGGATTACGTAATGAAATCCTTTGAACAGAGTGTAGGTCTGCTATATGCCGTCACACACACAAGGGAACCGAAAGCTCTAGGGTTTTGCCGATCAAAAATGTTATTACGTAAAGTTTCTAATCCAACTTATATTAAATCGGCAGTGGGCCAAGGCCCAAATTGAAAGACTGGGCCGAAACATATCGAAGGATATGTTTCGAGTGCGAAGGATATGTTTCGAGCGCGAAGGATATGTTTCGAGTCCTTCATATGTTTCGACATCCTTCGATTCATGCATCATGTTTCGTGGAACATCCTTCGTAGGTTGGGCCATGATTCACACTAACTAGCTAACATACAGTACAAGTTTCACAATATGGAACCCATTATACACGATCAAACAATTATGCACAATCAAGCAATCAACATATATATATACTTTCATATCAATCCAATGTGCAATTAAATAATTAGTCAAACACATGCTCGTGTAATACGTATGAAATCAATCTTAGAAATTCGAGTTGTCACATTATCCCCAACTTGAAAGAAATTTCGTCCCGAAATTTGGTACGCACTTACTGAGGTAGCTAGGCAAGTTACATAGTTCACCGGTTTTCCTGGGGTGTCACATCATCCCCCCGTTGATTTGGAATTTCGTCCCGAAATTCAGTAGTAGTAGCTTCAGCCTCAGAAGTGGATGCATTGGGTTCGAATAGCTGGGGGTACTTTTCTTTCATCTGGTCTTCGCGTTCCCATGTATACTCCGGGCCACGCTGGGAGTTCCAACGAACTCGAACAAGAGGGATTCTCTTGTGTTTGAGGACCTTAACATCCCGGTCCGTGATTTCAACTGGTTCCTCGACGAACTGCAACCGCTCGTCGATAGTGAGTTCCTTAAAAGGAACTATAAGGGTCTCATCTGATAGGCATTTCTTCAGATTCGACACGTGAAATACATTGTGAACTGCACCGAGTTCAGGAGGTAGGTTTAATCTGTAGGCTACTTTGCCAATCTTTTCTAAGATTTCGAATGGTCCGACGTACCGCGGATTCAATTTGCCTCTTTTACCAAAACGAACCACACCCTTCCAGGGTGAAACTTTCAATAAAACCCCGTCCCCGACCTCAAATTCCAATGGCTTTCTACGCTTGTCCGCGTAGGCTTTCTGACGGTCGCGTGCTGCCGCCATGCGTTGTCGTATCTGTGCTATCTTTTCTGTGGCGTCCACAACAATATCTGGACCCGTAATTTGACTATCCCCCACCTCTGCCCAACAGAGAGGTGACCGGCATTTACGTCCGTACAATGCCTCAAATGGAGCGGCTTGAATGCTGGTATGGTAACTGTTATTGTACGAGAACTCCACCAAAGGGAGGTGCTTTTCCCAGCCGTTGCCGAAATCGATAACACACGCTCGAAGCATGTCTTCTAGAGTTTGAATAGTTCGCTCAGACTGTCCATCCGTCTGAGGATGATATGCTGTGCTCATGTCTAATCGTGAGCCGAAGGATTTGTGCATTGCTTGCCAAAGCTCTGACGTGAATCGTGCATCGCGATCCGAAATAATAGAGGTGGGCACTCCGTGCCTCGAAACAACTTCCTTCAAGTAAATGTCTGCTAAAGTAGAAAACTTATCCGTTTCTTTGATAGCCAAAAAGTGAGCAGACTTTGTGAGTCGATCAACGATTACCCAAATAGTGTCATTCCCACGCTGGGATCTAGGTAAGCCCGTAACGAAATCCATGGAAATTTCTTCCCATTTCCACTGCGGTATCTTGGGCTGCTGAAGTAGACCGGCTGGTTTCTGGTATTCAACCTTGACTCTCGCACAGGTTAAGCATTTTCCAACGTACGTAGCGATGTGAGCCTTCATACTAGGCCACCAATAAGTAGTGCTGATGTCGTGGTACATTTTATCCGACCCTGGATGTACCGAATAGCGAGACTTGTGAGCTTCATCCATTACCAGTTGACGTAATCCGCCATAGAGTGGGACCCAAATACGCCCCGTTACATAGTAAGCACCGTCTTCCTTTTGTTCCATGCGTTGCCTTGAACCGCGTAAGGCTTCAGCTTTGACGTTTTCGGGTTTCAGTGCTTCTAACTGAGCAGCTCGTATCTGTGCAGGAAGACTGGACTGAATGGTAAGCTGTAGCGCTCGCACGCGCTTAGGTAGAGAGTCTTTCCGACTGAGGGCATCAGCCACAACATTGGCCTTGCCTGGATGATACTTGATGGCGCATTCGTAGTCGTTCAGTAGTTCAACCCATCTTCGTTGACGCATATTCAAATCCTTTTGCTTAAGGATATGCTCGAGACTCCTGTGATCGGTGTAAATCGTGCACCTGGTACCGTACAGGTAGTGTCGCCATATCTTAAGCGCGAAAACAACAGCTCCCAGCTCTAAATCGTGCGTCGTATAATTCCGTTCATGAACCTTGAGTTGCCGAGAGGCGTATGCGATAACTTTATCCCGTTGCATCAATACACAACCAAGCCCTTGTATTGATGCGTCACAATAAACCACGAAGTCATCCGTGCCCTCGGGCAGTGAGAGAATAGGCGCGCTGCAAAGCCTATCCTTTAAGTACTGGAAAGCGGTCTCCTGTGTATTACCCCATCTGTAAACGACACCTTTCTGTGTAAGCATAGTGAGTGGTTGCGCGATCTTGGAGAAGTCTTTAATAAATCGCCTGTAGTAACCTGCCAAACCCAAGAATTGGCGTATTTCTGTCGGTGTACGTGGTGCTGGCCAGTTTCTGATCGAATCAACCTTGGATGGATCGACATGAATCCCATCCTTGTTTACCACATGGCCTAAGAAGTGGACTTCACGAAGCCAGAAGTCGCATTTTGAAAACTTTGCGTACAGTTGCTCTTTTCGAAGAAGTTCCAAGATAATACGTAGATGCTGCTCATGCTCCTCCTGACTCTTGGAGTAAATCAAAATGTCGTCGATGAAAACGATGACGAACTTGTCGAGATACGGTTTGCACACCCTGTTCATGAGATCCATGAAGACTGCAGGTGCGTTTGTAAGCCCGAATGGCATGACCAGAAACTCGTAGTGACCATAACGAGTTCTGAAAGCAGTTTTGGAGACGTCCTCATCCCGGACTCTCAGCTGATGATACCCTGACCTCAAATCGATCTTGGAATAGTAACACGACCCTTGCAACTGGTCGAATAAGTCATCTATGCGTGGAAGAGGATAACGGTTCTTCACCGTCACCTTGTTGAGTTCACGGTAGTCGATACACATCCTGAACGTACCGTCTTTCTTCTTCACAAATAACACTGGAGCTCCCCAAGGCGAAGAGCTTGGACGAATAAAGCCCTTTTCCAAGAGCTCTTGCAGCTGTTTCGACAGTTCTTCCAGTTCGGTTGGAGCTAAACGATATGGTGCGCGGGCTATTGGTGCTGCTCCAGGTGCCAATTCGATCTGAAACTCGACTTGGCGATGAGGCGGTAAGCCTGGTAAACCTTCAGGAAACACCTGAGGGAAGTCACGTACAACTGGGATATCCTCCAGCTTCTTTTCCTTTGCTGATGCATCAGTAACGAGAGCCAGAATGGCAGTATGCCCCTTTCGTAAACATTTCTGCGCCTTCAAGTAAGAGATGATGCCAACCACAGCACCACTTTTGTCACCTTGTACTTCGAGAGGTTCTTGACTGGAGCGAGGAATACGAATAACTTTTTCCTTGCATAAGATCTCTGCGTGATGTTGAGATAACCAATCCATGCCGATGACGACGTCGAAGCTACCCAAGACTATGGGTATAAGATCTATCGTGAAAGTCTGACCCGCCAGAACAATGCTACAACCCTTGACTACATGAGCGGCTTCTACACTTTTGCCATTTGCTAGTTCTACGACGTGTTTAGTGTCTAGGGGTGTTGGTGTACGTTTTAATAAGTTACTCATTTTCATGGACATATAACTTGTATCAGCACCTGAATCAAATAAGACAGTAACGTAAATATCGTCGAGAAGGAACTTACCCATAACTACGTTAGGATCATTCACTGCATCTCCTCGACCCAACACAAAAGCACGACCTCGAGCTTCATTGCCGTTGTTGTTGTTACCATTACCCTGATTGTTGTTATTCCCGTTGCCCTGGTTGTTGTTGTTACGGTTCTGGTTCAACTGTGGGCAATCGCGTTTGAAGTGACCTTCAGCCCCACACTTATAACACCCCCTGTTGCCCTGTTGCTGATTCTGCTGATTCTGTGGAGCTGGTTGCTGAGACTGCTGATTCTGATTTGCAGGACGAGCGCTTCTACAATCTTTGGCCTCGTGACCCATCTTTAAACACCTTTGACAACGGCCCTTATTGCACTGGCCGCTGTGATGCCTGTTGCAGTTGTTACACTTTGGAAGGTTTCCTCGATACCCTCCCTGTCTGTGGCTGCTCGATGAGTGCTGACTGGGACTTTGGTAACTATCCGTCTTTCGCTGCTGAGACTGTGATTGTACCGATGCTGATCCCTTGCTAGAATCCCCCTCCCATTTTCTCTTACTTTCGCTGGGAGTAGCAAGTGTAGTAGTAGCAGTAGCGGTAGCGGTAGCACTGATACGCTTTGGCAGTTTGCCCTGGTCTACTGCCTGATCTGTGATGCGATGAGCGAGACGCTGGATTTCCTGGATGTTGTTGAGGTTAGCCGACGTTACGTGGCTCTGAATCTCTGACGCGAGCCCCTTGAGATACAACTCAATTCGCTTGTATGGAGGATCTACCATAGTTGGGCACAGCACAGCCAACTCATTCGATCTCTTGGTGTAAGCTTCAATTTCCGAACCAACCATTTTCAAGTTATACAACTCGTCCTCCAACTTGTGAATGTCTTCTCTAGTGCAGTATTCCCTCTTGATCAGTTCTTTGAATTCATTCCAGGGTGTGGCGTTAGCAGCTGCCAACCCTAAGATCTGCACTTGTGCGTTCCACCAAGTGAGCGCAATCCCTTCAAGTGTGCCAGTGGCGAACTTCACCCTGCGAGCCTCAGGGCATTCACACATTTCGAAAACCGACTCGAGTTTTTCAAACCAGTGGAGGAGTCCGACTGCCCCCTCCGTGCCACTGAACGAGCTAGGACGACAGTCCATGAAAGTCTTGAAGGTACACGCAGGTTGTTGCTGAGCGGGTTGACCTGCTTGGGCGGCTGCAACTGCCGCAGCAACGAGAGCCTCTAGCTGGGCTTGAGTCATGGTAATTCGTGCGGCCATTGATCTTCACATCAAAGGCAACATAAGTGAGAAAGGTTCGCGAATAGTGCGATGACAGAAGAGTGTAAGCACATAAGTATTCTCATGCAATGACAAGTTGTGAGCAAGTAATGTAAGCATACTATGAGCAAAGTTCTATGCAAATTCTAGCATGTAGGCAATAAACATAAACCTTATTACCTAGGAAGTTGAGTCTTGCACGTGGAGCGAAGCGTCGTTGTGGATCGTTGAGAGCACTGTTCGGGTTATAGTCTGGTTTTAATAAAAACGTTTTCCCATATTAAAACCAAGTTCTCTATAACCAATGGCTCTGATACCAATCTGTCACACCCCCAAAATCCACCTGCGGAGTATCACCGCTTGGGAGCGTGACTGACCAGGATCAAGCCACCAATCATATTGAACATGCATATAGTATTAAGTAAGATAAAAGAAAACCATCCGTTCAATACAAAAGGTGTTCAAAACATGTTATTGTTTTAAAGTGTAGCGGAAGCATAGTAATAATCCAACAATAGTAAATAGTTCAAATGTTATAATAGTTCAGCATAGAAACCACGAATCCTTGTCCACAACGACCCGCTTCTCCAGTGCAAGCTCCAAGTACCTAACGATCTGCAAGGCATGTAACAGAATGGTCAACAAACTAGTTGAGCGAGTTCACAGTAAGTAAATGTGTAACAGTAAGTAACAGGTGGCTCTACAGGGCCGATAGTAAGTTATGCTGGTGGGGGCTTCCCATGTTAAGTTACCACTAGACTATTCGTATTATTATCCCTGTTCTTCGTCCGAGAACAGAAGTGTGTATAAAGTGTGCGTAGGTTTTACGCACGTATCCTTCGTAACCTGAGGATAGGAGTAAGTAATGCGTACACGTAGGTTTTACGTGCGTATCCTTCGTAACCGAGGATAGAATGGCATGTGAACCCGTAGGTGTTATCCCAACCTACGTAACCGTCCTGACATCCGAGGACATGATAGGTGATAGTCTAGTAAAGCATTAGTACGTTCCTTTCAATAATAACCTTTAACCCATTCCCACGACCCGGGAATCCCATGCCTTAGTAGGAGTGTGAACTCACCTCGGTTTGCTCGGTATGCTAAGTTATGCACTCACAAGTAATTAATCACGTCCTAGTGTATGCACGTATAACAAATCAGTTCATGTTCACAATTGTACGCATGCAGTTAATGTTCACATAACAGTCAGTTGCATAACAACACACACGTATTATTTCACCTTGCACGAATACAGATGCTAACATTCATCTCTAGCATGGCATGTCAAATAATCCAGCATATAATCAATCAGTCAAAGTATGTTCATAATCCCTAACATCCTTCGAATCCAGTCACTATCTTTCGACAACAGTAATCACAATTATCCTTCGGACCAATGTTATGTTCCGAATCCTATGTCATCTTTCGGCCAACCTATCTTTCGGTCCAACTATCTTTCGGTCCAATAATGGTTCGGTCAAACTAGTATCTTTCGGTCAAATTTATGGTTCGACTAACAAGCATCCTTCGACAACAACTATGTTTCGGGTAGCAACATCTTTCGACAATTAACAGTTACGTTTGATCACCATCAGTTACGGATATCATGCAGCCAAATACAGAAACAGAAACCCTAATCATCTACAGCCGTCATCATCATAACTGTCACACCCCCAAAATCCACACGCGGAGTATCACCGCTTGGGAGCGTGACTGACCAGGATCAAGCCACCAATCATACAGAACATTGTATAAAGTAAAAGTAAATGCAATATAAACCAAACCAATTTCCATATGAAAGGTGTTTCCAAAACATAAGTAAGTTGTCATTGTTTAGCGGAAGCGTATTATTGTAAAACTCATAGCAAATAAATGTCAAATATCAAAAGTGTTCAATAAGATGATCAAGATCCAAGCCCCACAACGACCTGCTCCTTCCTTGTGCAAGCTCCAATATGTACCTAAGGTCCTGCAAGGCATGCAGCAGATAATCAACAAACTAGTTGAGCGAGTTCACAGTTTATAGTTTAGTTTGGGTAATAGTGCGTTCGTTCAGTTAAGTTTCATATCGTATCAGTTCCATCGCGGCCTCCCAGGCATGTGTGCGAAGATTAGGTTCGTTAGTTCGCGACCATAGTCTTTACCGACCAGGGTGTGTGCGAAGGCAATTTATCAGTTCGTTCGCGACCATAGTCTTTACCGACCAGGGTGGGTGCGAAGGCAGTTGAGTAGTTCGTAAGCATCAACAGTTTAATCGTTCGTTACAGTATCAAAGTATGCACAAGTAATCATCCAACCCATTCCCACCCTGGGAACCCATGCCTTGGCTGTGTGAACTCACCTTGGTTTGCTCGGTATGCTAAGTTATGCACTCACAAGTAATTAATCACGTCCTATTGTATGCACGTATAACAAATCAGTTCATGTTCGCAATGATACGCGTGCAATTTAATGTTCACATAACAGTCAGTTTGCATATCGGCACAACACGTATTGTTTCACATCAAACCATCAGCTAGTGTACACGAATACCAATGTTAACATTCATCACTAATCATGGCATGCCAAATAAATCAAACATACATTCCAACATTAAAATATGTTCATAATTATATATCTTTCGATCCACCCTTATCTTTCGGTACATTAGTGATCTTTCGATACACAGTTATCACAGTTATCCTTCGGACCGAAAGTTATGTTTCGAACCAATGCCATCTTTCGACCAACTGTCATCTTTCGGTCAACTTAATTATGTTTCGGTCAATGCTATCCTTCGGTCAACACTACTATGGTTCGACTAACAAGCATCTTTCGACCACAACTATGTTTCGAGTAGCAATATCTTTCGACAATTAACAGTTACGTTTGATCACAATCAGTTACGGATATCATGCAGTCAATTACAGAAACAGAAACCCTAATCATCTACAGCCGTCATCATCATTAACAAGCACATTTCATATATTCAATCTCAAGAACCCTAACCGAAATCATGAACAATAACCATATTCATTCGGATTACTATCAAGACATAACAACCTCATGTAAACTGATTTCATAATAACCCGATTTCACTAATATATCAACAAGTTATCAATCCGGAGCATACATCGTCACAGTAACATAACAAGCACCATTGAATCGATTTAAACTTATTATCATGCCATACAACTACAAGATCATCTTTATACGATTCCTATCATTCAACATACAATCAATTCGAGTCGTTCTTAATCAAAGCATGTAATAATAATAACATCATGTCATCAACGATGATAGTGAAACACTAACCGGATTAGGGGATTGAAACTAGTGGGGTTTCGGGTGCACAAGAACTTTCAGCCGACTCCAAGACTTCGAGAGAGAGGGAAAGGTATTAGGGTTTTTAGAAACTAACTGCCGGTTACATGCATCACGTATTTAAACGTATTACAGAAATGGGCCAAGCCCATTAGAAAGGCTGGGCCGAAAGATGTCGAAGGATGGAGTCTTTGGTCGAAGGATATGTTTCGAGATCCTTCGAACCGGAAGCTGATCCTTCGAGTCGAAGGATATGTTTCGAGATCCTTCGAACTGTGTGCCATGCTTCGTGATCTAGACTAAGTGTTTTTAATAATAAATCTAATATTATATTCTACCACAGCAAGTAATCACATATGACAAAACGACAATACGTTTCATTAAAATACATCGCGTACAATTTCAAGTCCACAATCCAAACAACTAAACAGTCAAAGTCAACGCGCATTTAATGCGAAAGTGAAAGTCAGAAACTCGAGTTGTCACATTATCCCCAACTTAAAAGAAATTTCGTCCCGAAATTTGGTACGCACTCACTGAGGAAGCTAGGCAAGTTACATCGTTCACTGGTTTTCCTGGGGTGTCACATCATCCCCCCGTTGATTTGGAATTTCGTCCCGAAATTCAGTAGTAGTAGCTTCAGCCTCAGCAGTGGATGCATTGGTTTCGAATAACTGGGGATACTTTTCTTTCATCTGATCTTCGCGTTCCCAGGTATACTCTGGACCACGCTGGGAGTTCCAACGAACTCGAACAAGAGGGATTCTCTTGTGTTTGAGGACCTTAACATCCCGGTCCGTGATTTCAACTGGTTCCTCGACGAACTGCAACCGCTCGTCGATAGTGAGTTCCTTAAAAGGAACTATAAGGGTCTCATCTGATAGGCATTTCTTCAGATTGGACACGTGAAATACATTGTGAACTGCACCGAGTTCAGGAGGTAGGTTTAATCTGTAGGCTACTTTGCCAATCTTTCCTAAGATTTCGAACGGTCCGACGTACCGCGGATTGAGTTTGCCCCGTTTACCAAAACGTACCACACCCTTCCAGGGTGAAACTTTCAATAAAACCCGGTCCCCGACCTCAAATTCCAATGGCTTTCTACGCTTGTCCGCGTAGGCTTTCTGACGGTCGCGTGCTGCCGCCATGCGTTGTCGTATCTGTGCTATCTTTTCTGTGGCGTCCACAACAATATCTGGACCCGTAATCTGACTATCCCCCACCTCTGCCCAACAGAGAGGTGACCGGCATTTACGTCCGTACAATGCCTCGAATGGAGCGGCTTGAATGCTGGTATGGTAACTGTTATTATACGAGAACTCCACCAAAGGGAGGTGCTTTTCCCAGCCGTTGCCGAAATCGATGACACACGCTCGAAGCATGTCTTCTAGAGTTTGAATAGTTCGCTCAGACTGCCCATCCGTCTGAGGATGATATGCTGTGCTCATGTCTAAACGTGAGCCGAAGGATTTGTGCATCGCTTGCCAAAGCTCTGACGTGAATCGTGCATCGCGATCCGAAATAATGGAAGTGGGCACTCCGTGCCTCGAAACAACTTCTTTCAAGTAGATGTCTGCTAGGGTAGAAAACTTATCCGTTTCTTTGATAGCCAAGAAGTGAGCAGACTTTGTGAGTCGATCAACGATCACCCAAATAGTGTCATTCCCACGCTGGGATCTTGGTAAGCCCGTAACGAAATCCATGGAAATTTCTTCCCATTTCCACTGCGGTATCTTGGGCTGCTGAAGTAGACCAGCTGGTTTCTGATATTCAACCTTGACTCTCGCACAGGTTAAGCATTTGCCAACATAGGTGGCGATGTGGGCCTTCATACTAGGCCACCAATAAGTAGTGCTGATGTCGTGGTACATTTTATCCGACCCTGGATGTACCGAATAGCGAGACTTGTGAGCTTCATCCATTACAAGTTCGCGTAAACCGCCATAAAGTGGGACCCAAATACGCCCCGTTACATAGTAGGCGCCGTCTTCCTTTTGTTCCATTTGTTGCCTTGAACCGCGCAAGGCTTCAGCCTTGACGTTTTCGGGTTTTAGTGCTTCAATCTGAGCAGCTCGTATCTGTGCAGGAAGACTGGACTGAATGGTAAGCTGTAGCGCTCGCACGCGCTTAGGTAAAGTGTCTTTCCGACTGAGGGCATCAGCCACAACATTGGCCTTCCCTGGATGATACTTGATGGCACATTCGTAGTCGTTCAGAAGTTCAACCCATCTCCGTTGACGCATATTCAAATCCTTTTGCTTAAGAATATGCTCGAGACTCCTGTGATCGGTGTAAATCGTGCACCGGGTACCGTACAGGTAGTGTCGCCATATCTTAAGCGCGAAAACAACAGCTCCCAGCTCTAAATCGTGCGTCGTGTAGTTCCGTTCATGAACCTTGAGTTGCCGAGAAGCGTAGGCTATCACTTTATCACGTTGCATCAATACACAACCAAGCCCCTGTATCGATGCGTCACAATAGACCACGAAGTCATCCGTGCCCTCTGGCAATGAAAGAATAGGTGCGCTGCAAAGCCTATCCTTTAAGTACTGGAAAGCGGTCTCTTGCGTATTACCCCATCTGTAAACGACACCTTTCTGTGTAAGCATAGTGAGTGGTTGCGCGATCTTGGAGAAGTCTTTAATAAATCGCCTGTAGTAACCCGCCAAACCCAAGAATTGGCGTATTTCTGTTGGTGTACGTGGTGCTGGCCAGTTTCTGATCGAATCAACCTTGGATGGATCGACATGAATCCCATCCTTGTTCACCACATGGCCTAAGAAGTGGACTTCACGAAGCCAGAAGTCGCATTTTGAAAACTTTGCATACAGTTGCTCCTTTCGAAGAAGTTCCAAGATAAGGCGTAAGTGCTGCTCGTGCTCCTCCTGACTCTTGGAGTAAATCAAAATGTCGTCGATGAAAACGATAACAAACTTGTCGAGATAGGGTTTGCACACCCTGTTCATAAGATCCATGAAGACTGGCAGGTGCGTTTGTAAGCCCGAATGGCATGACAAGAAACTCGTAATGACCGTAGCGAGTTCTGAAAGCGGTTTTGGAGACGTCCTCATCCCGGACTCTCAGCTGATGATACCCTGACCTCAAATCGATCTTGGAATAGTAACACGACCCTTGCAACTGGTCGAATAAGTCATCTATGCGTGGAAGAGGATAACGGTTCTTCACCGTCACCTTGTTGAGTTCACGGTAGTCGATACACATCCTGAACGTACCGTCTTTCTTCTTCACAAATAACACTGGAGCTCCCCAAGGCGAAGAGCTTGGACGAATAAAGCCCTTTTCCAAGAGCTCTTGTAGCTGCTTCGACAGTTCTTCCAGTTCGGTTGGAGCTAAACGATACGGTGCGCGGGCTATTGGTGCTGCTCCTGGAGCTAATTCAATCTGAAACTCAACTTGACGATGAGGAGGTAAACCAGGTAAATCTTCAGGAAACACTTGAGGAAAATCACGCACAACTGGTATATCCTCCAGCTTCTTTTCCTTTGCTGATGCGTCAGTGACAAGTGCCAGAATGGCGGTATGTCCCTTTCGTAAACATTTCTGCGCCTTTAAGTAAGAGATGATGCCAACCACAGCACCACTCTTGTCACCTTGTACTTCGAGAGGTTCCTGACTGGAGCGAGGAATACGAATAACTTTTTCTTTGCATAAGATCTCCGCATGATGTTGGGATAACCAATCCATACCGATGACGACGTCGAAACTACCCAAAACTATGGGTATGAGATTCAATCGAGAAAGTCTGACCCGCTAGAACAATACTACAACCCTTGACTACCTGCGTGGCTTCTACACTTTACCATTGCTAGTTCTACGACGTGTTTAGTGTCTAGGGGTGTTGGTGTACGTTTTAATAATTTACCCATTTTCAGTGACATATAACTTGTATCAGCACCCGAATCAAATACAGTAACATAAATATCGTCGAGAAGAAACTTACCCATAACCACATTGGATCATTCACTGCATCTCCTCGACCCAACACAAAGCACGACC